>NC_092212.1:1647689-1687672 GCF_043381705.1 Parasteatoda tepidariorum | reverse complement strand
TTGGAATTCCACAAGGTAATTCCTTTTCTGGGGCTTTTGCCAATATTTTTTTGCATTTTTTTGAAGCTAAATTTCTTGAGCATAATGAATTTAAAGCTTTTAGATATATTGATGATTTGATTTTGTTTAATTGTGATAATTATAATTTTATTTATAGTATTTATCCTCGAGATTTTGTCTTGAAGAAAACTAATGAGAATTGCTTTAATGTTGAATATTTAGATTTTAAAATTGATATTGTTCACAGTTTTATTAAAATTGGTGTCTTTGATAAAAGAAAAGCTTTTAAATTTAAAGTTATTTTTTTCTGCAACTTTAATACTAATTTGTGTAATAAAATATTTAAAAATTTAGTTTTTTCACAATTGGTTAGAATCAAAAGTATTTGCAATAATGTTGAAAGTTTTCAGGAATAATGAATAGTTTTTTAATAGTTTTTGATAGCTGTGAATAGTTTTTTAAATAATTTGAGTAATAATGATTTTTCTTTTAATTTTTGTAATGTTAATTTTTTAATTAAAAAAATGATTGAAGAATTCTAGGTTTTAATATATTTATTTTTTTTCCTTTTAACATGGCGCAATTCAAGTCTTAACTGAGCAGCCTCAGTTAAGCATTCTATTAATTTGTTACGTATTTCTTTCTCTTGACATTTTTCATTTTATTCTTCATTTGCGCATTGTTTTCTTTAGGTTTTAGTTTTTTCTTTTCATTCGGCTTGTTTGTGAAATTGATGTTTGACCTGTGACTATGTGAGTTTTTATTTTTCTGATGATTTTATTTGAGTTTCTTTTTTTAATTTGTTATTTATGTTGCATGTTTTTTTTCCTGGACTTCTATACAAAACCATCGGGGTACTGAGGGAGTTAATTTAAGCATTTGCTTCACCCTCAATTAGAAATGGTTTTCTACCGGGGCTGGTACCCACTGAAGACGTCGGCTTCGGTGGTCATATTTTCATTTTTATTTCCTTCATTTTCCTTTTCTTTAGTGAAAGAGCATCTCTGTCTTGTCCCGGGATTCAAGCCCAGGGCCTTTCCGATGTGGGGTCAGCTCCCTAACCACATTGTCTGATTGTTATAAACAATTAAAAAAAAAATTATTTCCGCATTTTGATCTGCAGCAGAATAATTATCAAATCTTAGCAACTTCTGAGAAGTGGCCCACAAGAAAATGAATAAAGAAGAAAAGATCACCAAAGGAGATCTGCTTGAAAGGTATAATTCTTAATCCTCCCTGGGGAGCCACTACCTATTTTTTTCTTTTTAAATTTACAAGATTAAATTCCATTAGGCGCCTTAGCGATTGTAGTAAGCACAACAGACCACGATACGGAAATATCCCCGAAACAGCTATAGTATGAACAGAAGGAGGGAATATATCCGAAATCTCCCCCAGTATGACATCGAAATTGTTACGAAACAGATTAAATTGTGTTTTTTTTATTAGTATGTAATAAAAAGAGCACGAACAAATGAATTATGAAAAGATAAAAATAAATAGCAATTAAAAAGCAACAACAGTTAAAAGACACGAAGTTACTTCGTAATGGTACTAAAATACAATGGTACAGAATGAAATGCTTTACGAAAATAAATAACTGCAATAAAAATGTAAAATTACACAACTTACGCTATTTCAGAAAACAAAGTCATATTATTATTGTTGCATTTACTTAAATTTTCAGGCTTGTGTGTTGAGGACAGATAGCACAAATCTCATAATATTATTATGATTATTAAGTATGTTGCCATTTAAAAAGAAAACTCCTAGAAATGTGATCTAGAAAATGAATCTGAAAAGGAACAGAAACAAATAACCAGAAACGTTTTGTTTACTGCTAATTCTTTCAGCCTTATTCTCATTCTTCTATACAAGTTATAAGCGCATTTAACTACTGCTGCAAAGTATGAAAATGTTCCTGTAGCCCACAGATCGAATGATCATCTCGAAAGTTTCTACTTGGAATTAATTAGATTTTTTATTTTTCGGTATCTAATTAATCTCAAAACAGTGGGTCGCAGTAAAATTCTTAGCTTATCAAAATATAACTAACAAGTCAGTACTCATTCTTACTGCAATGAACTCTTTAACTAGTATTAATTTGATCATTTACCTGTGTTTCAATGTTAAAAGATTTAATAGTTACTCTTTAGTTCTTTTGTCTCAGCTGTTCTCAAGCTCATGAAGTTGCTGTTTGTTTGAAGGTGATTTTAATAAATATTTTTTAATGTGATATAAAACCTATTTTATCTTTTTTTTAAATTAATTATATTGTTCATTTTATTTAGTAGTTAATTTTAAGTGGTCACGTTAAGTCAGTTGCCTAAAGTATCTTCAGAGGAAATGATTATTGTGTACTAATAGTGTTCTAAGTGGTGATAGAAGTTTATTACGAAAGTGATGCAGCCAAATACATATGATACATGATTGTGGCGTAACCAACACTGAAAATATTAAATACCAATTCACTAGTATGTAATACATGTTAACTTGATACTATCTATAGGTACCTTTTGATAGATGAAGGTTGACATTTTCGATTAACACTCTACCCTTAATCGTGACCCCTGGGCGTGATATGAATTAAAAAACGGCAATGCATGGTCCTCATTAATATAGCCCATAAGAATATATTAAGACACATAATATAATATATAGCTCTCATAAAAAAATCCAGTGAAGTAAAAAAAGTTTCCCAGGCCAATAAACAAAAATGAAGAAAAAAATAATGAGCAAAATGATAAAAATGAAAAAATATATATAATAAGCAAAAATATGATACAAATAAAATAGCGTAAACCAACTAATAGTAATCGTACTTCGAATTCTATCACAGATAAAATTCTGGAAAGGGTAACTACCATTAAAAATATTAAATGCCAATTCACTAGTATATAAGACATGTCAACTTCAATCTATCATGAGGTACCTTTTAATAGATAAAGGCTGACTGAGTCAGAAATTGAGCCCCCTTATGTCTGCCTATTATGTTTAAAATCAAATATCAGAATTTCCTGCCATGTTACTATGAAGATTATGCACATTTTTTTGCAATTCTACATATTTTATATCAATCTCAGTAACTGGGGAGGAAAGTAGGAAAATAATTCTTATTAAAATGTATTTAGTAAAAGTGAGAGAATTTTTAAGCCATTTTTTTCATTTTATTTTATCATTATGAGGTTTTTTTTTGCTGCCTTCTGCCTTCCAAAGATCAATTAGTTGAAAAGTTTTTATTTCTATAAGAACTTATAATAAAAAAATTATTTGTGAAAATTTTCATACAAGGATTTACTTGCCAGTACTACTTACAAAACAAAATAATCGCCTAGGTTTAATGACTTTTCTACAATGGCCAGCAAAAAAAATAAAGCATAACAGAAGAGGACTAACTCAAAGGGTATATTTTGTAGTCAATCCTGGGCAAACTTCTACTTTAAAAAAAATGAAGAATTTTAAAATGTATTTGACCCATTGATGTTTAGTTGATACGTACAGTTATTATTACAAAGAAAAAACAACAAAAAAAGCATTGTTTGAATTTTTTTTTTTTTTTTGCTTTCTTTATAACCATTGAAGAGCTGACCCAATTTTGGGTTTACAACTATTAATGTTCAACTATATAGCCTTGTAATTTTGACTCCGAAGGAGAAGACAAGGGAACTCCTTGATCAAGTATTGGGAGAAATTTGACTTTGTGGAGAACTTTTTGATGGCACTAACCCATATTTGCATTACATGGAGAGGAAAACCACGAGAAATTCCGACATATAGCCAAGGGGATTCTAACCCTTACTACCACTGAGGATATTTCACGTTACTACTATGTTCGGCGCAAGCCGGATGCAGAATTCGTACCAACCAGCCATCGCTATGGTTCGAACCCAGTTCACCTCTTTGAAAAGCGAGAGCTCTGTCCCTTAAGCTATAGCAACTTTTACTTTTTAATTGTCAAATTTGTCCTTTCGGAACCTGAAATGTAAAGTTATTTTCTTAATTATAAATTATTTTTTTTTATTGAGGTTTCAGACACAGTTTATGACCACTGCTATCGTAAATTTTTCCTCTTTTTACCTGATTGTTTTCTCCAAATTATTTGCTGGAAAGGTGTTTTATAACAGACTATCTTTATCCACCGGGGCGACATTGCCACAGAATATTACTAAGTTCTTGCAGAAAGATTTTTTATTTGGGAAGCGAAGCAAAGAAGTTTTGGTTTTTTTATCTGCAGAATTTTTCAAAATATCTGTTTTTCTGCGGAATTATTTTCCCCCTTTCTGCCGAAATATATTCAAAAAATGCCTTTCTCACAAATCAAAGGTGGAATAAGCGCTCGTGAATTTTTTTCTACTTTCTCTTGAGAGTAAAAAAATTTCACAATGATTGGCTAGATTCAGTCTAATATTATAAAAAGTAATTTCCAAATAGCAAAAATTTAAAAATGTTAACTTTACAAATATTTTTTAGAATATTTAATATATTTTAGAATATTTAATATAATATCGCCAATAATATTAGAATACGTAAAAAAAATTCTTACATTTATAATTAACAAAAATTATATACTGTTCTGCTCTATACATGAAAGCTTTTTTGTTTTCGTAAACAGAAAGTGCTTCTGATACTTTAAACTAGTAACATATATATTTGCTACTATTAAAAATGTCTTTCAGAAAGGTATTAGAACTAGAGAGAATTGTCGCAGAAAGCTCGAATAACTCTGCCACAGGGCTTTTATCTTTTGATAACTATATACACGCTAGTTCAGTGGAATTGATAACTATTTAATACTCGTATACTGTTTCACTTTCCTTCTGTTAAATGCAAAATTTTTAAGTACCTTCATTGAACTATTTTAGATTTCATATCTACATTTTTTTAAATTTATTTGATAACAAGCTATTTGTCATAGAGCAAGTTAACGGCTGGTTCGTCTTGGCCCTATCAACCTATTTTATCAAATATGCTACATTTATTTATTTTTTCTAAAATTATAGCTCAGAATAAATTTGTAATATAATAAAAGTATAAATATGTTAATTTCATATATCACTCAGACCATAAATCGTTTTAATAATTCCTAGATCGTTAAATTATTGCAACAAAATAATTTAGCAGATTGTTAAATCACTCAGATGATTAAGACACTAGTTTTGTATCTGTATTCTTAAATTTCCCCCCACCTCCCAAAAAACTCTTTGCTGATTTATAATTTTATAGCCTGTTTTGCTTTATAAAATTAATAAATAAAATAAAAATGATTTAAATATCAATTATTTAAGGGTTAATAATTTTTAAAATCAGAATTTTTTTTTTTGAAATTTCACATTTTGCATAATTTTTTTTTTTTAAAATATCAGAAACCTTATTTGTGAAATAAATAGTCTTAGATAATATGAATCAAGTAGATTTTTAAATATTAACACAAGTTCTCTTGGTTGAGCATAGCATGTGAAAGAAAATTATTCATCATTATTTTAGTATATTGTCTTTACCATGTCTACAGCATTAAACAATATCAGATATTTTGAAATACAACCTTAAGACTACTAAGATTTTTTTAAAAATTGCAATTAACCAATATTAAATCAATTAAATTCAATCAATGAAATTTAATTTAGAAATATTCTTCATAAAAAATAAGAATTATCTAGGTTTCAGACTTTTCAATACTTTTTAACCTTTCCTGGTGTTTAAAAGATTTCATTCCATACTAACACTGAAAGTGTAAAATTCAATCAGTTTATAAATATTTTGATTAAGATTTAGTAAAAATTTCATTTTTTGGTGTAAATATAAGTTCTTATCGCTGTTGTATGTGTAGTAAAAGTGAAATAAAATTTACTTTCTATTTTCCTTTAGTATTTATTATATTTTCCGTCGTAATCAATGGCCTTTGTACAAATTTTTTTTAATATAGTTAGTATATTTCCTAAAAAAATTAGTAACCTAAATAAACTTGAAATAATGTTAACCAAATTGCAAGTTTGAAGATATTTTTTTTTTCCATTTAAAAAGCATTTTTACATGATTTCTTACCTCTAATTTTTAAAATTAAATAACAAAAGAAAATTCATTATTAAATATTATTTAGGTTACCATTGATAATAAAAAGCTGAAATATAATGTGGTCGAAACATAAAATCTGATGTTAAAATATAAAATTTCCAATATGATAGACCCTCTTATTATCATCATACACAATTCAAAAAATATCCCATATGTGTCCTAAATTCCTCCTAAACTGGTCTTTTTTTGTCCTAATGTTATCTCAAAATATTTTTCTGAAATCAGTGTGCTGTGTGAGTTATTTATACCATAAAGTGGTCGAAAATCCATTTGGCAATAAACAAGAGATAGATTTTGTTTGCAACATTTATGAAACAATAGCAACTTTCAGTGTCATCAAGCACAGGGCCCCATTTGACATTAGAGCACTATACGTAGCCGGGAAGTTATCGGGATGTAGATTGACATTGAATTCGGCTTATAGGTGTCAAGAAACGTTTGAAATTTAAAGACATTTACAACTTTGCCAAACACTAATTAGAACTTGAGTAATCTAGCTATTTGAAAAGTTGTCGGAATTTTGATTAACGATAAGTTCCTCATTGCGACAATATCGCTAACTTTTACTTATAGTGGTCATGAAACAGTTACAACTTGTGTTGTCATCCAACACCGAGATTCACTAAACATGTGAGTGCTCTAGTTCCAGCTATTTGGAAAGTGGTCGGCATTTTGATTTGCAATAAACTCCGCTAGGAGATGAAATACATTTTGCTGTGCTCCATTTAAAATTCTAGGGTTTGACCAAAGTGGAAAGTGTGTAGAATTCTAATTTTAATAAGCTGTTTGTGGCTTTAATATCACTATAAATTCTGCTTTGTAGCAATCTGGAAATGATTGAATCTTGCATGTTATCGGGTACATAGCTATAGCAGAGATTTGAGAGCTGTGGCTAGTCTGAAATAGGTTGTAATTTTAATTCTAATATTCAGTCGTTAAAGAGACGACAGCAAGTAGATAAAAACATAGCAGTTAGGATGTTTGAGGTGATCTATTCTAATCTGTAAGATTGAATTACAGGACATGAAAATCAATCAATTTAATCAAAAGTATTAAGTTTTTTTTTTCAATTTAATAAATAAAAAAAAATCGCTTTTTTGAATATTCGTTTTTTTTTTTTTTTTTTTTTTTTTTTTTTTTTTTTTTTTTTATCGTGTCTACTGCAAATGCGATTTAAAATTACATTCACACGATTTAACGTCACACATTCATGCGATAAAATGATGCACCTCAATTCATATTCACATAGTTTAAAAGTCTGACATCAAGATTCGTATTCACGCGATTTAAAATTTCACTTCGAGATCGGTCTTCACACATCGGTCTATTCGTGAAATCGATATTTTTTTTATCAAAACGTTGGATTAATGTATACTTTAACAAGTTTTTTTTTCTTCATTTATTTAAAAAAAAAAATTTTATCGTTTCGTTTTTGGACTTTCTATTTTCAGCTTCTTTTTTTTTCCTTATGAAACTCATCCATTATTGTTTTACAGCATCAGATGAGATGTCTCTCGAAGACTACTGTGAGTGCTATAAAATGTTAGCTTGGAAGACTGCCTTAGAAGCCGAATCTTATCCTGTTTTCATTCATCCTGTTAAACTGAAACCTTATTTCTGTGGCAGATGTTTAAAAGACTTCTCACCGGACGACCACATATTTGTCGGCTCTCTCCTTCATTTTGATGAGAGGAAAGTCATTTGTCATCGACCCTTCATTACTAAAAGGTTTTTAACAGCCTCCATTCACGGAAAGACGGGTCGTAGAAACCCGAATGTCCGCAGTTCTAAAAAGAAAGGCCACATTTGTAAGACGTGCCATAAGAGTTTTTCAAAAGAAATTTACCTCATTTATCACAGCCGTGTCCATACCAAGGAAAAGTCATATTTCTGCAACGAGTGTCATAAAAGTTTTTCGCACAAATATGGTTTGAGTTATCATAAATGCCATCATAAGAAAGATAAAACTTATTCTTGCCAAGCGTGCGGTAAGAGATTTCATTATGAGAATAGTCTCATTTTACATAGTCGTTTTCATAGTGAGAAAAAACCCTACTCTTGCAGTAAATGTAGTAAGAAGTTTTCATTAAAAAGTAATCTAAGCGCTCACCATCGTGTTCATGCAAACTAGGACTGACGTTTAGAACTTTCCACTCGACTCGTGTGTTGCAGGGAGATCATTTCAGATTTATCAAAGTATAAGAATGCGCGTCTAGTCAAAAATTCACCCTTAACAAGAGGTTAAAACGAAGCAAACGTAGGCTATGAAATTATCTATTAAAAATAATGAATATCATAATTTTATTGCTTTATATACTTGAGAATAAAAATCATAAGTAGAAAAGTTATGAAGCGTTATTTTAATACTATTTTCCTCCTTACTTGAAAGTTATGGCGCTGTTGAATGTTCACTCTATCATCAAAAGTTTGTCATGATCAAAAAGAAAAGAAAAATAACTAAAATTTTACCGTAAATCATATATGGTAAGCTAAGAGGTCTCTTAAGCATATATATGTATATATATATATTTAAAAATATAGAGAAAAAGATGAAAAGAATTTTTTAAAGGAAAGGAAAAAATTATGAAGTTTTTTTTTTTTTTTTAAATATTCAAAAACTTAAATTTTTTTAAAAAAAATAAATAAGTAAAAGCCGAAAAACAAAATAAGAAAAAGATAAAATATCGTCTTCATTCTTCTTATATTCCTAGAGGCATTTACTCAGAAAATTCTATAGTAGTAAAAATGTTTTAATTATAAACAAAATATGAATTTCAGATAGAGGTACTGTTCATTTTCTTTAACTTTATTTCATTCTACTATTCATTTTCTTTCACATTCATAACGCTTAAAAAATAGTTCTGTAAAGAAAATTTGCATTCTTTTTATATGCATTTCATCTAAACGCTTTATTGTATAAGCGAAGACCTTTTACTTAGGTGCAACCTTTTAAAGCAAAGAGATTTTTTTTTTTGTAATGAAAATGTAATTAATTGCTCTTTCCGATTCATGTAAATCATATTTCATATTAAATGAATGAATGCAATAAAACAAAATTTTTCATGTATATATGTTTTGAAAATTAATAAAAATCTAATTTTTAAATGAAATTTTTGTGAATATCATTCTTATTTCTTTATTAACCATAACAAAAATTAGTCTTTCTGTATTTTTTTCAATATTTTCAAAAAGTTTTTTTTTCTTTTTTTTTCAAATGAATGAGAAAAATATATTTTTTAATCTAATCTACAATTAAGTTATTAATTACGATGTCTTGTTACCCATTTGTTTCTGACATTATTTTAGTTTTTGTAATGACTGCTTTTAATCTATTTACTGGAGTGTTTTTTTATTAATAATGAATTGAAAATTTTAGATTATCTTACTATATATAAAAATCTAATGGTGCTGTCATAGTTTTCCATTTGTTGTCGGTACATTTTTATTGGCCGGAAATGGTAGGATCCAGTTTTCCCACATTAATTTTTATATTGGTTGCCATCAATATAAAATTGATATAAGTCATAAAGGTGTTTTCTTATAAATATTTTTGCACTCTAATTTAAAGGTATTTATCCGTACTGTTATTACGTTTTTGATTTTGTTTGTTTTCTAAATTAAGAGTGTGAGAGGATTGTTTTGATTATTATTATCGTTAGAATGACATAATTCTACGTTACATTTTAAGATACACGTGGCAGCGGGTCGAACCCTTATCCGAAAACTCCTCCGGGGGTAGGTCGGTCACTATTAATCTTGCATTTTAAGATAAAGTTATATAAATCAGTGTCTGATCTCATTAACCATTTTAAATTTATTTTTTGGTGCAAATTACATTGATATGCTATTATGAATTACGATTAATGAGATTCGTTAAATGATTTAGAACTTAGCTTTCAGCTTCATGCAACTCATCAAATTTGTTATAACAATATACTTTTAATTTTAAATGTTATTTCAAAAAAATGATAGATCTTAGTAGTATCATAAGGGAAATATTTGGCGGGACAAGTGTTCTTTTTATTTTTGGTTGAATTATTTCAACTGTCTCATGCCAAGAAACAGCAATCATTGATAAGCAATCATCGTGGTCGGTGAGCGTTAGCCAACAGGGGTTTTATCAATACTCAAAAACGCTCATCAATTTCTAAGGCGATCCTTCAATAAAAAATTAGGGAGTAATAAGTTTAACAATGATTGGTGGGATCACTTTAAAAAATTTTATTTCGACTAAAACCATTAACAATGAGTTGGGGGGAACTACAACTCGAGAAGCAGAAGACCGCTGAAATCAGCTGGTTAGGTGTCAACAAGACGTCGTATTAAAGTTACAGCTATAAGACTGGATCAATTTTCGGATCCGATTTAATCGGGCATCTGCACATGGACGTGTGAGTGTCGAATCTGATTTGCTATTGAGTCGTGGCATAAACAAATGCAGTCTTCCTAGCTGTCCTGGTATTCTTGATTTTTAGCGATTTGTTGTGATATTCCTAATTCTTTTTATCTGTTTGCTCAGAACATGCTTACCATTTAGACCAGTGGTTCCCAAACTTTTTTGACCTATGGATAAAATCAAGACTTTCAAAGTGCAAACGGACTCCCTACTGAAAATCAATTTAAGTACATGGTATAAAAATACAAATTTAAAAAAAGCAAAAGGCATTCAATAGCCGGTGAGGCAAAAGGCATTTAATAGCCGCATACGCTAATTCAAAGGCTGTTGTAGTTCATTTACGTCGCACTAGAGCTGCACAATGGGCTATTGGCGACGGTCTGGGAAACATCCCTGAGGATGATCCGAAGACATGCCATCACAATTTTGATCCTCTGCAGAGGAGATGACACCCCCGTTTCTGTAGCCCGACGACCTGCACGCGAAGTCGAGCACTTTGCGTTGAACAGTTTAATGAGGACAAATACCGCACACCCTCGATCCCTACGCAGACTGATCCAAGTGGTCACCCACCGGCACACTGACCGCAGTCAGTGATGCTTGACTTCGGTGATCTGCTGGGAACCGTGTCCTAATGATCAGTCCACTGCGGGACAATAACCGACGAGGTTTTATGGGTATATTTATGTCCGGCTCGTTGTTTGTGAGTGGCAACCGCGAATTTCCTTGAGCACTAATTTCTATTCGATTTCTCTTTATAGTGATGAGGTTTATAACGGCACTGAATCCACATTCAACCAAATAGAAAGACGAGAAAGCCGCCAACAATTTCTATACAATAATCCATGATGCAGGATATTGTTGTTGTTAATTTACGTCGCACTAGAGCTGCACAATGGGCTATTGGCGACGGTCTGGGAAACATCCCGGAGGATGATCCGAGGACATGTCATCACAATTTTGATCCTCTGCAGAGGGGGTGGCGCCTCCGCTTCGGAAGCCCGACAACCTGCACGCGAAGTCTAGCACTTTACGGTAGCACAGTTTAACGAGGACCAATACCGCACACCCTCGGTCCCTACGCAGACTGATCCAAGTGGTCACCCACCCGCACACTGACCGTAGCCAGTGATGCTTGACTTCGGTGATCTGCTGGGAACCGTCTCTTAACGATCAGTCCACTGCGGGACCATGATGCAGGATATAAAATTGGGATTTGTTTTTGTTACCAGAATTCATGTTATCGTTGTTCAATCATTGGTCTGAGTTTGTTCACGCGTAAATGGGTTTAACACTAGGTAAGGAATATCCACGTGAAGAAAATCTTTGGTTCAGTTCTACATGAAGAGCCGGTAAGTGTGGACAGTTAGGAAGCAAATTTTCATCTCTTTTTTTTTAATTTCAAAAGATTTGAAAACTAAGAACGCTCTCCGATTCCCAAGTTTTGTTCGTACAGAAGAAGTTTTGCTACAAACGCATATTTTACTATTTTAGTTTTGGTTAAATTGAATTTGTCACCTTGCAGTTTCAAATTAGTTCCGTGATAAATATACTGAAAATACGTTTGGTGCAGCTTGTTTTAAGTTGGCCAGAAAGCCTCGGTATCAGGCTCTGCTCATTCTAGTTATGTGGGACTATTGACATTGCATGGGGAAGTATCCGAATTCGGAGATGCTACTGAGAATTTGATAGGTGATCGAAATAGGCTACAGGTTGCACACAACAGGACTCTACACATGGCAGCACTAGGCATTCTATCACCTTTACCTTGTAGTCATATAGTAGGATATAGGTTAGTCTTTTTTTTCTTCTTGATTTTCAAACTGACCAATAGTTTTTTAGCGTGGTAAATATTTTTGATAATCTAAATACAAAAAAAAATATGGGAAAGGGCCAAGGGGAAATATTGAAATACATTTCTATAAAGAGGGAGATTTTAGAAATAGAAACAGTTTTCTCTCCAGATAGCGTCCCGCAGTGGACTGATCGTTAAGACACGGTTCCCAGCAGATCACCGAAGTCAAGCATCACTGGCTACGGTCAGTGTGTGGGTGGGGGACCACTTGGATCAGTCTGCGTAGGGACCGAGGGTGTGCGGTATTGGTTCTCGTTAAACTGTTCTACCGTAAAGTGCTCGACTTCGAGTGCAGGTCGTCGAGCTACCGAAGCGGGGGTGCCATCCCCTCTGCAGAGGATCAAAATTGTGATGGCATGTCTTCGGATCATCCTCAGGGATGTTTCCCAGACCGTCGCCAATAGCCCATTGTGCAGCTCTAGTGCGACGTAAATTAACTACTACTACAACTCCAGATAGCGTATTTCCACGAAATACTGGCCAATCAGGATCGATCTCGTCTGCCTTTGAATTAGCGTATGCGGAATTTTCCATGCAGTGTGAACAGCCCGTAAGGTTTAAGCTATCTGCTGGGTAGTTTCTGATATTATATAAGCTATATGCTGAGGCATAGGTGTGCACGAATTTTAATAATATAATTTCTTAATCAACAAAAATGAGTATTTTGCATTACTTTATATGAACTAAAAATTGAAGTTTATTTCTTTTTCTTATTCATTCATTCTTTATTCTGATACTTATAATGTATATCTTATACCATTTCAAATTTTTAACTATCTAGAAAGGAGGGCAAATCAGTTAAAAGTCTTCAAATTATTTTACAACAATTCCGTTTCAGAGGGCCGTAGAAACATATTACTAGAATACCTATATTAGGTGTCTAGTTTAGATATTATAGTTACATATTTATAGGTATATTTCCACACTTAATTAGAATTTCGCATTCCTGTCCTCAATTGTTTAGCAATATTTTTTTAGTTGTGTAAGACTGATAATAGTTATGTTTGTAAATAGTAATACTGTTTGATTCAATGCCTGTTCCATATCGTGATCTGTCGCTCCAACTACAATCGTCAAGTTGCCAAATAGATTTTAAACTTGCAATTATAAAAAACAAACAAACATGTAGATGTTTGCCTGGGGGTGGCTACGAGTTGGTCCCCTTCTGTGATGTTTTTTTTTAGTTTCTCGCTGGCCACTGCCTGGAAGTTTCCAAGACTTGACGATACTTCAGCAACGGATCACAATACGGAAATCTCCCCTTACATAAATAAATCTTAAACTTGCAAATTTAAAAAAATGTAGATGTTTGCTCTAATGGTTTCAAGCTATACCTTTCCAGTTGGCCCTTTTCTGTGATGTCTGTTTTAGTTTCTTGCGGGCCGCAGTCTGCAAGTTGTCAAGACTTGGCTATTATTCTGCCACAGATCACGTTATGGAAATCCTCCCAGAATGTAATCTAGTTGGCGCTGAAACAATAAAAAACTTTCTCTATTAAAAAAAAGCAACTTTTTTATTATAAAAAGCAATTTTTTAAATCTGCGTGTTCTGGGTTATTTCTAATAATTGATTGAGATATGTTACGTAAAACATCAGAGAATTCTGAGAATTGGCACGTAACCTTCAAAAGACATTGGCGTGAGTTTTCCGAGCAATGCAATTAACATTTAAAAATATCACTGAAGTGTATACCTGGTAGTGCCATTTCTTCTTAATAGAATATCCATATAAGGTATGCTGGATAAGTGTAAAATACGCAACAACAGATACATTCTTGCATTGATAAATCCTATTATTAGGAATAACTGGTAATGATTATTAATAATAACTATATTCCATTCACTAATGTTTTCCTTAATCCTTAAAAAAATTTATTTTTTGCATTGTATCTAAAATTGTATTTTTCCACTAACTAGAATTAAAAAACTTTATAAAATGGGATACGCATGAAGCATCGAAATACTTTTAAATATATTTTTGTTATATAAAAAAAGATGCTTCATTTTGAAATCAAAATTACATTCTGTTTACTTATATATTCAAAAGTTCTTATTGTGCATTAGGCTTAAGGCATAGATAACGACGTAAGTATGTAACAATAGTAGACTGAGCAACTATAGCAATCAGTGTTAGAAAAGAAACTTTCTTTGGCAACTCAGTGAAGGTAGCTCATCTAAAACTGCCCCCTTCTTATTGTAGTTAGGTAAATGTAAAGTAATTTAATTGTAAATGAAATTATAAAACTTTTGATATCATTTTTAATTTTATTTCAAATTTTAGAAATAAATAAAAATTGATATAGTAATTTTGAAATTGTTTGAATTGAATTGACAATGATAAAAAACAATTATTTCAGTATGATTTTCTGATTATGATATGATTTTTAGCTTTATTACTTTCAAATCTTTATAACTAAATTAATTTTTAAACTAATGTGGGTACAAACCATGTTTTATTCATTGTTTTTTTTAATTTTATTTAATTCCATCACATTACTCATTAATTTTTTTTCCGGAGTAGACCACTTATGTCAACGTGGGTAAAATGTTTCCAATTGCAATGACACTCAGCTAAGTGGTATTCTGTAACTGTTACCTTTTTCTTTGAAATTCACAGTTTTGCATGATTTGCAGTTTGAAGAATGGTTTGAAATAAGCAGTCTAATCCACCCAAATTCCCGAACATAATGCAATAATGTATTGTTTCAATCTTTTATGGTTGAAAGATTAATTGTAATTAGTAAAAAATTTATTTCAGATTATCACAGTATGCTCATAAGAAGTTTTAGCTATCGCTGAAACACTGCTGTACGAGAGGCAGCTGGAGAATTGCTCCATTTTATTGCATGGATAGCTTTTCTTCAGAAAAAGTTCTGACAACTTTCCATATTTTCGTTCTTTTTTAGTACCTTTCATTTATTTTTAGCTCTTTTTATATAGTGTAAATGAAAATATAATTGAAAATGAGAAACCTAATATATATATATGAAACTTATTGTTTTTCTTCGTGTTTTTTTGTATTTATTTATTTTGCTGTATATATATAAAAGAAACAATATAAATATTTTAATAAAATTCATAAACAAGGAAAAAAAACCTGCTCTTGTTATTTTGAAAATTCAAATCATTTAACACTTTGCTTCAGTTTTGAATTAAAAGGATTTTATAGTATATATTTTCTAAACTAATAAAAACTTTATTTACAATATATTTATATACAATATCAGGGGTCATAAATTACTCTATTTAAACAAGGAAGAATAAATATTTTTTGAAACTAAGACTCATTCATTAAGAAGAGTGAGAGAAGGATAAAAATTATCTAAAACCAGTTTATTAGAAAATTTAGTTTAAAAATGATTCTTAAGTTAAAGGATAGGTATTCCAAGTAGGACTGATAAACTTTAATCATATTTAAAATTATTATATAAATATTTTTTTTTTAAAATTATTGATTTAAGTCGAATGTATTTATTAAAGGAATCATTTATTTAGAAACTTATAAAGTTATGTGGGACTATTGACATTGCATGGNACTTTAATCATATTTAAAATTATTATATAAATATTTTTTTTTTAAAAATTATTGATTTAAGTCGAATGTATTTTTTAAAGGAATCATTTATTTAGAAACTTATAAAGCTAATACTTACTAATATGAGATATCTTAAATTTCATAGCCTTTAAATTTATTGTAAATGTAATGAGTTTCAATAAGCAAAATTGCAGCAGTACTTGATGGGCAATAGTTTCTTGAAATGACATTTTAAAAATCATAAAAATCTGAGTTTTTCTGATGCATAGATATAATAAAATTATCTAAGATAAAATAGATTTTATCATAGATATAATAAAAAAATTTTTTTAAAAAAAATGGAATTGAAAATTTTTGAATTTCTACTTTCAAAACACAATTTAAAAAATTAATTTTAACATTGCAATTACATTTCTGTGTAAGTAATGTGTGTTATCTAAAGTGTGATTTTTTTTGTTTTTTATCCAATGAGTAAGTTAAATTATTCTGTATGGAACTATTTGTCCATCTTTAATAAAGGTAAGGTATAAGGTATTATTATTTATTTTGTCATTTCAAACATTGAATAAATAAATAAGCAGTTTTTTTCTTTAGTAATTATGATGCATTTCTATTCAATTTTCAATTCATTTTAGTGAAGCATTTACTGGTTATATGTATTGCTAGGAAAACGATTTTTGATGCAGTAATATTGTGTGAAGTGCATTGTTATGATTTATTTTTAATAATATTTCAATTATATTTATGAACTTTAATCTACTTTAAATAAAAAAGCTCATTTAAATAAAATTTATTATTTTTTAAGAAAAACCAACTCTGATTTTAATCTTACAACACAAGTAGACTGTTTTCATAATCCCTTTTTGTTCTTTTCGACTTCAATTGGTGAGAGTTTTGATACTTATTTGTTACAAATTTATGGATTATTTATAATTTTTTACATTGATTTGTAGATCCCCATTCATAGTTTTTTTAATTTATTTTTTGTAAGGATTTTAAAAGTACACGTATCTGCAAAAATATGGTAATTGTCAATTATCTCAAGAAATATGCATTGGATCAAAATTCTGAAAATACTGGTGTAAAATATTTTCAAAATGGGAATATTCAATGATACTGAACTTAAACCCCATTTTCTGTGTGAGGATAAAGGTCGAGGCACCTTCAAAGTTTGAAATATAAATTTATATTTTAGTTCACACTTGGCACTGTAAACACAGAATGAAAATAAGTTACAAATTGTTTAAAAATGGAGATACCTCGGTAAATATATGTAAGATCCATAATAATTAAAAATAGAGTTGTTTGATATTTTAAAAAACATATCTAAAGACATTAAATTTGATACCTCTCAGTCATCACTAGTAACTGCCAGAGGATGAGTTTAGTTCAAAGCTCTGAAGTTGTTTCCACTCTTACTACAAAACTTGACTCCAACTTATACTCCATTAAAAATTTTCACCCAGTCTTTGGTAAAACTATTAATGGTATTGCAACGTAAATATTAATTTAATGGTGGCTCAGGAGATAGAGCGCTCGCCTCCCCAGTTGACCCGATTTCGAATTTCAACGATGGCTGGCCGATACATATTCTGCACCGCTGTTTGTTATCAATGAATGCAACTTTTAAAAATATTTCAAGTGTTTATGATTCAATACATATTTCTGAATATATAAGATTATCTCTATATTTTTTGAGCGATGTTAATATTTTAAGGACAGATATTATGCTACACCCTATATGTTATAGGACGAAATTAATAGATAACAAATAGCAATTAAAAATTTTTCTAGCCAGTCACCACTCAATTGCCACTTTTTTCATCAATAATTTATCCCATGTGTATTTTATAATTATTTTTTTAAATAAATATGGAATTATTATGAACATTTCTTAAAGTTTTCATCATTTTAAAAATTAGCCTTGTAATTATTGCCATACTTTGAGAAGTGTTCCTAACATAATGCCTTATATTATTAGTATTAACAGTTTTTTAACTGTCTTATATCTTGAATTTTTTAAAAAGTAGCTCGGCCAAAAATACTGAAACAATCTGCTGGCCAATTTTTCTAATTTTGCTCTATATTCTTCTCAGAAACACTTCAAAATGGTCTTTATCAAACATATCTTTTTCATTTACAGGTATGTCTGAGATAAAAATTGAAGTAGATTATTGTAAGTGCTATAACATGCTTGCATGGAAAAAAAACCTGAAGTCAGGAGGAGGCATTTGTAGAAAAGAAGCGTCTTATTCTTGTGGCAAGTGTAAGAAACCTTTCTCACCATATGATAATTTAATTTTTTGCAGCCTGATTAATAGGACGACTGTTACTGATCACGCAGAGAAGAATTCTCTTACTTCTCGCTCTTGTGACTTCAATTTCAGTTCTCAATTTACTAAAGACACTTTAATCAGCAAAACCGATTCTGAGAATACTAAAAACAGTTTAATTCACAAGGCATGTTCTGAGGATTCTGAAAAAAGTTCAGCCTACAAAACAGATTCTGAGAATTCTAAAGAAAATTTAATTCACAAGGCATGTTCTGAGGATTCTGAAAAAAGTTTAGCCTATAAGACGAATTCTGAGAATTCTAAAGACAGTTTAGCTCACAAAACATGTTCTGGGAATACTAAAGAAAGTTTTGTACACAAAACTTATTCTGAGGATACTAAAGATGGTTTAGTCCACAAACCGTGTTCTAAAGATACTGATAACTCTTTAGTCCATAAGGAATATTCTAAGGAAAAGTTGTTTGCTTGTTCTATTTGTAATAAAAGATTTTTAAATGAAAGTCATTTAACTACTCACACTTGTACTGAAACAATAAGTTATTCTTACAGTGACTTATTTAAAGAAGAAAAGCCTTATTCTTGTAGCCTATGTGAAGAGAGATTTTTACTGAAAAGTTATTTGACTAGTCACATCCATGCTCGTCATGGAGAGAAACCTTATGTTTGCGACGTATGCGGGAAGAAATATGCAGAGAAAAAACGTTTGACAACTCACTCTCTTGTTCATACTGGTGATAAACCTTATTCTTGTGAGGTATGTGGCAAGAGATATGCTTATAAAAATCAATTGACAGTTCACAATCGCTTTCATACTGGTGAGAAACCCTATGCTTGCAACTTATGCGACACCAGGTTTACATCAAGAAACGGTTTAGCTTATCACCTTTTGGTCCATTCTGGTGAGAAACCTTATGTTTGCAATACCTGCAATGCAAGGTTTCCTTTGAAGGTTAGTTTAAATTATCATGTTCGGATACATTCCGGTGAGAAACCTTATGTTTGCAATGTGTGTCATAAGAATTTTGTACGGAAATATGCATTAACTAAACATAGTTTAATTCATAGTGGTGAAAAACCTTATCCTTGCAATGCGTGTGATAAGAGCTTCAGACAAAAAATTGAATTAGTACACCATAGTCGGATTCATACTGGTGAAAAGCCTTATGTTTGCAACGTATGTGATATGAGGTATACAAATAAACATCAATTAACTGTGCATAATCGTATTCATACTGGGGAGAAACCGTATTCTTGTGATGTTTGTAATGCAAAATTTTCATTTAAAAATAGTTTGACTCTTCACATGCTAACTCATACTGGCGAGAAACCTTATGCTTGTAATATGTGTGAAAAGAGTTTTACCCTGAAAAGTGCATTGAATAACCACAGTCTGTTTCATACTAGTGAGAAACCTTATGCTTGTAACGTATGTGATAAGGTGTTTGCACAAAAAAGTTCATTAACTTATCATACTCGGATTCACACAGGCGAAAAACTTTACGCGTGTGAGATATGTGATAAGAGTTTTACAATGAAAAGTCGATTAGCTTCACACTGTCGAATGCATACTGGTGAAAAACCTTACGCCTGTGAGAAGTGTGATAAGAGATTTGCTCGCAAAAGTTCATTAACTGATCATGCTTTTTTTCATATGGGTCAATGAATGCCTTTCTCTCGTGTAATGCATAGTTTAATTTCAATAGTGGCTTAATCATTTTCAAAGTGGTAAAAATTCTTGTTTTTACAACTTGGTATGAGTTTTTCTCACAAATATAACTATCTTGTTCATACTACGTGTATTGAATTATGTCACACTTATATTTTTTAAATTAATTTATACAGCAGAGATCAATGTAGATACAAATCAGGTAATTTTACAGCATCATTCAAAGAAATCTAAAAAAAAAAATATCCTTCCTCAAATGTCTGACTTCTTCAGATACCAGACTTGCATAATGGCAGATATTGTGATCACTTTGAATCGAGGTGTGGGATTGGTTTAGGTTTGGAGAGTCTTGTTATCATTTTAATTCACCCCTATCAGAAATGCTCTTTTATTCACAGCAACAGACAACCTCAGATTTTCAGTCCCTAGGAGTTCTCGTAGTAGCCGAAGAGTACTTAAGACTTTCAAAAACTTTTAAATTCATAAAATGCATAATTTCATTTGTTTATGTCTTTCCAAAAAGATAATTTTCTTACTCATTAAAATGTGTAAAAATTATATTTCATTTTGTAAAATAAGAAATATATTTTAAATTTCTGTAAATGAGTGTTAATTTGTACAAAGTAAACATCATTTCAAATGGAATATCAATTTAAATTTTATTCTGAAAATATTAGACAAGATTTAGTTCTGTTAGCTTGTATGGTCTAAACTGTTATGTTTCTATTTTATAACTGTTTATTTATTTAATGTGTCTGAATTTAATTTCATACATTTTTACATAAATGTATTTATTCATAAAATTGTATATTTTGTAGAAATAAAGTATCAATTTAATAATTATTATAAAATTACATATTGTTTTTCACATAATTTCTAAAATATTAATCCTGGATTGACATCTGATTCATCTCTAACACGTTGACTAGCGTGTCACCCATATTGGGGTGGCAGCAAAGTTTTTTATCGGGCCGCGTCACCCATATTTGGGTGACAGCAAAGTTTCTGATCAGTCTACTTCACCCGTATTGGGGTGACGCTTATTTGACTACTTGCGATGGATATTCATGTGTATTTGAAAAGATATTTCACAGAAAGTAACAAAACTATTGAATTGTAATAAGAGTATTATAAAAGTGATTTATTGAGAAAATTATACTGAGCCTTGTAGAAGCTTTCTTGTTCACTTCTATTTGACTCGCTAAGAAATAAGTTTCAACGAAATAGAGTAAAGATTTTAAATCCTCTTTACTCGGCAAAGATTCAAATTGATGGTGTTAAGTGGGGAGATAAGAAACAGATGTGAACACAAATAAACAGACTTGATACTATGGAAACAAACGGACATTATTAACGGATCAGTGGGTATACCTAGCAGAATACGCTTTGTACAGCGGTATTCGTGGCCTGAAGAAGATTTCACTGTAAATGTGTGCGGCAGTCAACGTGTTAATAAATATTTACTTTATAAATATTTTTAAATTGTATTGAATTATTTTATTGCAGTTTTGGCAATACATTTACAAAAAGTATTTGGTTTGAAAGTGAAAATGCGAATTTAACTGCTACATAATATTTTGTTTAAAAATTTGAGACAATGTTTTATTAATATTTAGAAACCAAATATTTTTAAATGTCATATTTTTATCTGCAAGAAAATAGTTAATATTTATAAAGTAAATATAATTATAAATATTTTTAAATTGTATTGAATTATTTTATTGCAGTTTTATAAGAGGGATACAAAAAGTATTTGGTTTGAATGTGAAAATGCGAATTTAACTGCTACATAATATTTTGTTTAACAATTTGAGACAATGTTTTATTAATATTTAGAAACCAAATATTTTTAAATGTCATATTTTTATCTGCAAGGAAATAGTTAATACGTGTGAAATAATAAATTAATGTGAGAGATGTTAAATATCTATACAATTGTTTTAAAATTACTAGGCAATTTCACATTTATTGCTTCATTACATATATTTAAAGCAATTCTATATTTATTGCATTGCATATAAGTGAGAGTGTAGTTGTTTTATTCTTGTGAATGTGCCAGTTTTGGGATAGATTAATAAAATGTTAGCAATAAAAAAAGGCTACTAATGAAATAAATAACAAAAAAAGCAGGTTAAATACAGAATATTTGACAAAGTTCTTTTTTAAAATGTCATTTCTAAGTAAACTTTTATTGATTACTGGTGGTTAGTTGAACGTAAATTGATATTCAGAGAGCTAATGGTCTACTAAACAGATCTGAATGAAATTTCAATTGTAGATCATGCAGCCAAATTTTTCCTTTGATGAAATTTTTTTTCTGAAAATTTGTCGAAAGGTGGCATTAGTAATTAAGATAAATAAAAAGAAAGAGGGGAAAAAATCAAAGAATAATTGAATTATTTATAGATCTGTGTGGCTACTTGTCAATGATATGCCGGAAGCATACCTCCACTTTATCAATTTATGCAGGCCTATGGTTTTAATAGTGCAGTGCCATTTATTGGCATAGTTTAAAACTAGTTTTATCTTCTGACATAATCTCGAAAGTATGTGATCATCTACATAATGTGCATTTCAAACTTCATCCTGATTTTTTCAGTTGAACATATCTTATGTAACAAGTCTCTATTAGTTAAAACTATCCTGTAAGTGATTAAAGCAAATTAAAAAGAAAATATTATCTATATTAGTTACAAAAAGATTTTTATTTTCTTTGGCGTGAAAATGTCCCGACAAATCGTGAAATAATCATCTCCTGAAAAATCATCATCATTTTGAAATTATTTTCAAAAGTTTAAGGAACCTCATATAAATTTCATTGTGTGAGCATTTCCTTGAGATGTTTCCCTTATTTGTCAATTTTTGCTTGGTTTTAAACATTATCCCCAGTTTTTAGATAACTTCAAATTTACTGAATTTATAACCATATATTCACAAAACATTTTTTCATTGAAAAGGAATTATTTGGTCATGAATATTTAGCTGAATATTAATATTCAACTGGCAGAATATTTGTTATTTAATCAAAATTTGAAACATCTTTTATTTATAAATCTCAAAAAGCTTTTCAAAAGCCTATTTGGTATTTATCAAAGAACAATCTGTTAAATCAACTACTATCTTTCACTTGTAGATGTAGGGACACGTAATTTTGTAATTTTTTTACACCTTTTTTTGTATTGTGTTAAAGAGTTTTTTTTTTAAAACTGGAATAAAATACCCGTTATACATACATGTCTGATATACAGTCGATTCACAATAACTTACCATTAGTTTGCATTTTTTTGTTTTTTAATGTATAATAAACTTGGATATTATAATTTATAGATAATTTTTTTGTAAACTACAGAATAAAGTTTAAGAAAAACGAAATGTAAAATTTACAACCTTACTTTAAATTGAATTTTACATTTTTGTAAAGTAATCTGATATTTTTCAAAAATTTTATTGAATTAAGAACTTTGAAGTCTCTAAAAAACAAATGATAAATTTTTTGTGAGTGTAAAAATACACTTTTTCTCCTCACTCTGTAAATCTTTGTAGAACTTCAAATGATGTCCAGATACATTTAGAGCTTCTATACCTTCTTCTCCATCATTGATGGTATATATTCTTCATCTGGAAATGCACATTCAATAAATACTTCCTTAAATTTTATAAAATCAGCATGCTTACATTTTGCCACAAAGTTCTTCTGTCTTAGGCAAAGGCTCTCTTTTTGTTGATTTCTTTAAAAAATTCACTCTTTTGGAAAGAATTTTTTTCATCGTCTTCTCACTCTCACCATTATTCCAAGCACTGAAAATCAGTCTCATGGCTTCAAGCACATCCATTTTAATTGGCTGAATATCGTTTATTGTTTCCTGGTTGTTTGCACTTTATGATGCCCTGATCAATAGGCTGTAATCTCGCTGTTGTGTTGGGTGGCAGAAGTTGCACTATTATGGCTTTCAAATTATGTGGATTACTATTTGTAGTTTATTTATCCACAAAAATTTTCGTTTTTTTATAGCATAAAATATTCTATTTAATTTCCTCTTAAAATCTTCAGAAAAAAAAAATTCTGCCATCAAAGTCTTTTTGTTACGTTTTTTTCTAATTTTTGAAACAAAATTGATTTTGATACTTATCAATCACAAGCAAAAGCAATTTTTCAGTATCTGAAGCATTGTCTTCGACTAAGACTGTCAGACACTCTTTGCTCATTTTGTTTCCTAAGCGATTTTTATCTTGAAACATCATTGTCTTATTGGGAAGACATTTTAAAAACAAACCCACTTAATCAATATTGAAAACACAGTATCTTTGAATCAAATTGGGTAAGGATTTTTTTAATCTAATGTTCACAAACTTCATTAGTGACGTTATTAGCCTCATTATGCAATGAGGCCAATGTTATGTCCACTTTTAAGTCATACAGAGCTCGAGTTCTCGATCTTCAGTCAGCTGCAAAATCCTTTGGTCTATCACAGCGAAGTCGCTCTTCTAAGAATTGCATTATTCGAATTTCTATTAAAGAAGAGCTGATTCCACCTCAGGAAAGGCACACTTTTTTTAATGACGGTTCATACATTCATGGCGTTTTAGAATGATTTAAAAGATAAGGCTTTTAAAATTGTTGAAAGTATTTTGGGCGGAATTCCATATTTTTATGTTTTATCTTCTTTTTCTTATGTTCGACTTTCTTGACACATCATTAATACGATTCATTACATCTTCTAAATAATTTCCTCTTTGACATGTTAGCTTCTAATTTTCTCATCTACCTGTTTTTAATTTTTTCTTCTGCATATTTGACTCCTGGTGGAACGAGCAAATGATAAATGTTGGAGAAGAGGGAGCCAATTTATCGTAAGGGAGAAACTGGTGTTTCAAATGATGATTCATGTCACTGATACATCAATTCGATTGATATAAACTCTCAAAGGATTATCCCCCTTCTCATTCAGAGACACAGCAGATGTTGTTCAAGACGTGCTGAGTCCAATCAGACTCGCACAAAATGAGTGTGAAACACTTTATTTCACTTTGTTGGTGGTCAGAAAAGGCATTCTTTTAGCTATAAAGAACAAGACATCTTAATTGAAAAACAAAATCAAGTAATAGGAAGTGAACGTCAAGTAATCGAGAAAAATTAACATAGAATTAAAATTAAAGGGGTCAGGATCGAAAAAAATTGAGATAAAGAAATGTTCGAGTTGTCGCGAATTGACTTTATATCACAAGTATATATTCATATATAATTCTTTTTTTTGTAAATATTTTTGACTAGTTATTTGTGTTCATTATTTTTTTTTAAAAAAGAAATTCGAAAAATTGCGAATTGACTTTATATTACAAGTATATATTCATATATAATTCTTTTGCTTGTAAATATTCTTGACTAGTTATTTGTGTTCATTATGTATTTTTTAAAAGAAATTCGAAAAATTGCTACATATTTGTAAAAATGTAAATAAGTTATGGATAGACATATTTAAAAAAAAAAAGGATGATTAAAATAAAACTGAAATAACGATTTAAATCAAATAAATCAATTTTTTTCAAATAATCTGTTAAAACAACTCTAGATTCCCTTGCTGTACTAGTGACTCACAATTGATAATTTATGGTACGTTTTATGTATTGTTTAAAATGTTTTATACATTGTGTTTAAATGTTTTAAGTAGCTGTTGTACAGATTGCCACAGAAAACTAGAAATTTTGTAGTATGTGGCATAATTTGCAGAAATAAATTTCGAAAAAATAATTTTTCATTGATGGAAATGCATATCAGTTATCTTTTCGGATATTGTCCCCTACTGATATTCCAATAGTCTTCGAAAGAAATTCCGGAATGCTCAGTAATGTCTTCTGATTTAAAAATAAAGCATAGTTTGTGACATTTTGTTATGAAATTATATAGGATATTAGATTGACAATTTCTAAAAATATAACAGGAGAAGCAAAATTTAAAAAACAATTTTTGTAGAAAATTCATATGACAGAACATATATTTTTCCTTGCAGAGTTCTTATTTTTAACCAAGATAATTCTGCAAGTAGTAAGTCTGCAAATCAAATGAAAACAACTGAAAATTGCATTAAAATTTTTTGGTGTCTATCTGTGAATGAAAATAATTTCATTAAGTTTTTCATCGTGTATATTTTAAATTATAACTGTCGTTGAACAGCCGACCCAATTTTAGGTTTACAACTACCAGTGTTCAACTCCGTCCAATCTAGAAGACAAGGGAACTCCTGGATTGGGATAGAAGACAAGTATTGGGAGAAATTTGCTAGGAACGTTTCTTTAAATTGAATAAGTTTTTGAGACTATAACAACCCATTATTACACAGTTGAATCTCTTTTTCGTTAATTTTTCAATCACTCTTAAAAAAACTTTCCTTTTAAATTCCCTTTATATTATTCATTGTTAAAAACCCTCGTTTGGACGAGCTCGATTTTTTTCACCAATATAAAAGAGTTTTTTTTTTCTAAACGTAAAATAAAAAAGATTTTAAAATATCTAAAAAATTGTGAAAAATATGTTAGGAGGACCATGCATGAAATCAAGAGAGTGAGGCTAATATTGATCCCCAAGTTAAATATTATTTTTTCATTTTTTCTGTATTTCAGAGTCAAAGAGGGAAATTTCGTACAGAAGAAGAAAAAATACAGAAATTTATAAAGACATTGATGTAATAAAACTTTATAAAGCATAGCTGCCAATTCTACAGGATTTTACCAGTTTCTTCTGGTCTATTTGTTTAATGAAATTTCTCCGTGTTTTTGTAAATTTTTAAAAATTCCCTAAAATTGAGTAAATTTATTAAAAAAATCCCTGTCAAAAAAAGTTTTCACACATTTTTAATGCTTGCTTAAATAAGCATTACTAATACATAATGAATCATTATCAGTTAAAAGCTTTTTTAACTTATTTTTTTTTGAACTTCCTTCTTAAATTAATTAAATCTTTAATGAAGTAAACTAGAATGAATTAATCTATATTTAATGACTTAAATGTCTATTACTATTCAAAATTATGAGTAATCATAAATTGAAAACATTGCAGACCTTTTATAGTTTATTAGTGTAATTAAGTGGTTGTATTTTAACGACTTTAAAAATCTCTATAATTCTGTGTGTGTATAATATTTGGAATATTATGCAACAGTTATTTTATAGCCATAGTTGAACAGCCGACCTGATTTTAGGTTTACAGCTGATAATATTTAACTCTGTAGATTTGTAATTTTGAACCCAATCCAAAAGACAAGGGAACTTCTGGATCAACTATTGGGAGAAATTTGCCTTCGTGGAAGACTTTTTGATGGAACTAACCATACAATTGTGTGACATGGAGAGGAAAACCAAGAAAACTTCTCACGGCTTGCCTGACAGCAAAGAAACTCTAACCTATGATCCATCTACCACTGAGGATAATTTATGTTAGCACTGTGGTCTGTGTGAGTTGGGTGCAGAATTCGAATCGACCAGCCATCTCTGAGATTCGAACCCGTTTTACTTCATTGGAAGGAAAACACTCTATCCCCTGAACCACCGCGGCTTTATGCAACAGCTATTATTTAATTTGTGTTATTTATATTGTATATAATAAATAAACGATAAAAAAGTAGAATTTTTAATCTTTAGGTATAAAATAAATAAATAAATTATCCTAAAATATGATACAAGTTACAAGGAAACAAAAAATAAAGGAACTTACTAATCTATAAATTAAAAGAACAACTTTTCAACAAATTCATCCTAAAAAAAAGTAAATTAATGAAAATGTTATACAATCTATATTTAATTGGAATTAAATCGTATTCAATCAATTGGTGAACGTTTTTAAGAATAGAAGAAAGAAAAAAACTATAAAAGAATAACAATATGTAACATTTTCTATTTAAAAAAAAATTAATCATAAATAAGATGGATAAATAGTTAGAAAAATATAAATAAAAATGGTAAAACAGCAAAATTAATAAAAAAAACTTATTTTGATGATAAATATCCAACACGAAAAGAAATTGACAAATATATGAGTTAATTGAAGTTTTTAATTTAATTGAAGCAAACTATAATGAACTAAAGATTTATTAAATTCTGCAAATCAGTTAATAGAAAAAATGAAAATTAAATAAAAATAACACTAGAAAAGTAACAAATGGAAACAGATAACTAGAAAAGGTGCTAACATAAATATTAAAACTGGGAGAAGGCACGATATTGTAGAATCAACTGAATAAAAAAGAATCTTAATTCATAAATTAGGTCTTTTTATTCCTGAATTTTAAGTCTTAGGAAATTTATTGTGAACGATGAAGGAAAAAAAAAACTCAAAACGTAGTGGAATTAGAAATGAATCACTTTTAAAAAGAAAAAGTTGCAATCTGCTCAATAAAATAATTGTCTGCTTTTAGTTATAAATAATTGTACGCTTACATTAATAAACAATCTCCTTCTTATATTTGTTTTTTATAAAAGCTGACGTTTTTAATGAAAGAGATGTGATTCCACATGAATCAAAATTTAAAAATGATACTGCACTTTAAAAGAATCAGAATTTATTCAAATGAAAAATGTTGTTTTATCAAATAAATATAAAAGTTGATAAAAAACGTTTTAAATTGTAATAATAATGTATTATCCAAAATTATAAAATAGTAATTTGTCATAATAAATCAAGAACAATGAAAATGGAAAAACTAAAGAAGATTTATAAGAAAATATAACAAGTCAATTCACTACAGGCAGAAGCTTCAAGTTCCTTAACTTGGACACCCAATTGACAACACTCCAGAAACGATTAATAACAGAAGAACCTTAAGGATGCATCAAATGATGATCGGTCCGGTAAAAATCTTTTTTTTTTTAAAAATTCCCTATTGTGCAAGAGCAAATTACGGTATTGAAAATGCGACAGAAATCCGACAAATTGATAGGGTGTCAAATTCTCTGATAGTTCTCGAGTCAGGGGTAAAATTATGTTTACTAAATTCTTCTGGTTATTTTTTAAGTGTTAAAATTCAGCTTAACAATATTCCAACTTTATTATTGAATTAAAAATAGCCATATATGAATCGTTTTTGTATTCCAATTAATAATTTGTACTTCTATTTGTTTTTTTTTTTAACACAGTATTTGAATATATTTTTCTTTTTATTTCTCTTACACCTTCTGTTCACTGATATGCATGTGCAATGCATTTTCCCCAGGTAAATCAAAGAAAAACGATATCGATATTACAACTATGATGAACACTATAAATGGAAGTTTACCTAAAAATAATTTTATTCGAATTGACCACCGTCTTCAGTGATTACTTAAGATAATCTCTTATGCCATTGTCTGATGCCAGCACGAATCATTTTAAGAGGCAATTTGTCACATTTCATGCAATCAAGAAGCTCTGAGAGTGTCCCAACTTCTGTACTTAGCATTAACTATAGATTCTAGAAATCTCTCAAACATCCCTATTGCAGAATTGTTTTGAGCTTTCAGCAATAATTCTCTCTAGTATTAATATCTTTCTGAAAGACATTTTTAATACTAGTAGCAAATATATATATATGACTAATTTCATGTAACAGAAGCTTTTCCTGTTTACAAAAATAAAAAAGTCTTTATGTATAAAATANACTACAGTACAGAACCCGTTATCCGGAATTCAGAAAACCGGAAAACCAAAAAACCGGAACGAAATTCGATAAATTTCCCCCCCCCCCATTTTTTTAAAAAAAAAAAATTTTTTTTTCCTTATGAGATTTTAGGATTTTTCTTTCTTTTTTGAAAGATGTTTACCTTACCATCATTTTGGAAATAGTCATTAGTGTATTACTTCATCGTTTTTTCCCCTT
Source organism: Parasteatoda tepidariorum (assembly GCF_043381705.1). NCBI lineage: Eukaryota > Metazoa > Arthropoda > Arachnida > Araneae > Theridiidae > Parasteatoda > Parasteatoda tepidariorum. The sequence continues at coordinate 1,658,010 of NC_092212.1, read as the reverse complement.
TTTAAGATTATTTCCAATTTTGTTTTGTTTTTTTAGTTGGGTTTAACAATAAAAAAACGGCTTTTTGTAGCGATTCAGAAAACCGGAAAAATCAGTTATCCGGAATAGCGATGGTCCCGATCGTTCCGGATAATCGGTTCCCTACTGTAGTAGCAAATATATACATATGACTAATTTCATGTAACAGAAGCTTTTCCTGTTTACAAAAAGTCTTTATGTATAAAATAGAACCCTATATAAATTTTTAATTATAAATGTAAGAATTTTTTTTGAAATATACATATAAAAGAATTCATATTCTGATATTATTGGCGATATTTTCCTGCTCTAAAAATATTTGTATTGTTAACTTTTTTTAAAATTTTATCGATTTGGAAATTACTTTCTATAATATCAATCAGTCATTGTGGAACTTTTTTTATTCTCAAAGGAAAGTAAAAAAAATAATAAATAAAAATAATCAAGAGCAATTTTTTCATCTCTGATAAGGGAAAAATACGTTTTTTGAAAATAATTTAGCAAGAAAGGAAAGAAAGAAAAGTTCAGCAGAAAAAAAGTCTTACCAAATATTAAACAGATAAAAAAAATCTAACATTTTTGCTTCCCAAATAAAAATCTGACTGCAAGAACCCTGTAATGTTGTTCTGCGCCAATGTCGCCACGGATCCAAACTTTATAGTGTAAAGGATTAGAACGGGGCCACTCTTCTGGCTTAATAAATTTCGAACAATCAACATGGTGCCAAGCCTGTGTTGTTTCGGTGTTGCAGTGCAGAATCTTGCAAGAATATCCATTAGATTTTTTGATACTATCTGTCAGCGAGTGGCAATAAATGTGTAGCCGATACTTCCTTTTTTTAATATTCAGCATTGATTTTTACTTCTTTATAGATGAATTGCAGAGGAAATTTTCCGTCATTTGACACTGCAGCCCAAACCATTACAGGATTTTTGTTCTGAAAGTGTAGCACAGTTTGTACACTTTTAAGAATATCATCGAAGGTTACTGTTTATACAACATTATTTTTAGTATTATAACTTTGCTTTATGCAAAATATTTTCTCATCAGAAAAAAGTATTCTGTCAACACTTTTGTTACTGTGCTGGTTCAGCAATTTCTTACATTTTTGTATAGTTATCAAACCTTGAACTTTTCTTTTGTGATAAGGTCAAATAACCAGGTCTTCTTTTATTATAACTTGCATGGTTCTCGAATTCACGTTCTCTTCTACAGCCATTTTATTAACTGAGAGTAGTGGATTGCTTTGTATCGTTTCACAAATTTCTTTAATGCGCTCTTTTGTACGCACTGAGAGTGGACGACCAGACCTGGGTCGATCTTTACATCTATTAGTATCCTATCATCGATTTATAGCTCTTCATATAAATGTTCTATTAAATCCAAGAGATTTTAATTGCTTTAAGATTCTACCTACAGAAAATAGACAACTGAAAAGCTGTTTAACAATCAAACTTTCCGATTTCATCTTTAAATTTATTCTAAATGTTTTGCTTTAAACAAAAATCGTCTGCACTTATAGAAAGTGCCACTCACAGGAATAGTGAGAGACAAATTGTTTTACTAAATGATTAAAATAAATTCCAATTTTTTTGAGTGTCACAGTATTTAGTAGCCACCCTGTAGTTTAAAATTTTGGATAATTTTTCCCAGTTTTCTGGATACCATATAAATGGTTCTGTATTGTATGTGTTTTAAATGATTCCAAGCATAAAAAAATGTAAATATATATATATTTTTTTTATTCAAAACAAAGAGATTTGTTTATTTTAACTGTTAAAATGTCACTGGAAAATAAGCATAATCAGATCGGGTTATCATGTCCAGAGATGGAACTTGGTACTTTATATATAATCATTATAATAAATATATAATAATGAGCATTATATATAATAATGCATGTAATTTTTTGGATCTTATTTTCCCCCCCATTTAGATAATTTTATATAAACACTGAATCACATGTAGAATTTTACTTAATCGGTCACAACATGAACTCTTTAAATGTTAGTTGGATATTACAAATTTGAAAATGATAATAACATAGAGTAAAATACTAATTTTTATGTTTATATAATAATAAGAAAAAAATTTTAAAAAAATTACAACTAGTTAGGAAACATAAAGTATACTTTGTGAATATAAATACACATATTTGTATGCGTAAATGCATATACATAAACTCGCAAACAGGCATACAAAATGAACACATATACATTAAAAATAAATAAACAAATATTTACTAATGATACAGAACACTCATGATAGAAGAATATCTATTAGCAGACTTTACGTGAAAGATGCACAAGTTTATCGCAAAAATGCAACAAAAAAAACTTTTGTAAAATATAAATTACATTTAAAAACTATTTTTTTATATCTTATTTTATAACCGTCGTTGAACAGCGGATCCAATTTTTGGGTTTACGACTACTAATGACCAACTCCGAAGCCTAGTAATTTTGAACCCAATTCAGAAGACAAGAAAACTCTTACATCAAGTATTGGGAGAAATTTGTCTTCATGGAGGACTTTTTGATGAAACCAACCCGCATTTGCGTTACATGGAGAGGAAAACCTCCCACAGTTAGTCTTATGGCATGGGGATTCTATACCCATGATCCGTCTACCGCTGAGGATATTTTACGTCAGCACTGTGGTCGGTGCATAGATGCGGAATTCGTATCGACAAGCCATCGTTGGGATTCGAACCCGGTTCCCCCCATTAGAAGGGGAACACTCTATCCCCTGAGCTATTACGGCTATAGGGATACAGTCAAATATTAATGCACAGTGCTTCTCGATATTAAAAATCTTGCAAATCGGTTAGTAGGACCAATATTATCGTCAGTCACAACTCGGAAAAGCAGTCGATAGCACAGGGTTCTCAAAACTGATAAGCGATTGTGGATGTTATTTTCTATACATTTTTATCAGCAGAATGGATTTTCAAATGCTTGTCAAGATTCCCTTTAATTTTACAACTGTAGCCACACTTTTCACAAACATGAGGTCTATTTTCTGAATGAATAGATCTCATGTGAGATCTGAGGTTATTTCTAAATCTGAAAGTCAAGTTACAGAGATTGCAGAGGAAAGGCCTCTCTCCCGTGTGTATAACTAAATGTCGTTTAAGGGTCTGAGCTAAAGTGAATGTTTTATCACAAATCGAACATTCGTGACGAACGTTAGTGTGCTGAGTTAAGTTATGCTGTCGCAGAGAATATAAGTAACCAAAACTTTTGTCGCAAACATCACACCTAAAAGGTTTTATTCCCGTGTGAATGACTTCATGCGTCTTTAAAGAGCTCGAAGATCGAAATTCTTTGTGGCAAACATGGCATAAATATAATTTCTTCTTGGTTCGGCTCATTAAATGAGTTTCTTCACTCGTGCCTTTGTCGACAGATATTATGGATTGATTATTTTCATCAGCAGATTTGTCTACTTTATATTCATTAGGATTAAAATGGGTTTTCATATGTGGATAGAGATTTCCCTTTACCTTACATCTAAACCCACAGATCTCACAAACAAAGGGTTTCTCGTCGGAATGAGCAGACCTGTGATGAGAGTTGAGGTTATTTCGGAACTTAAAAGTCTTGTTACAAACATTGCAAGAATAAGGACGCTCTCCCGTGTGAACGAGTAAATGCGCCCGAAGACCAGCAAATACACTGAATGCTTTAGAACAAAACGGACAAATGTGCGGTTTAATGTTAGTGTGCATGGTCAATTTATGTTTTAATACATTATGTGAATAACCAAACTTTCTGTTGCAAACATCACACGCAAATCTTTTGACTCCAGTGTGTGTTCTCTCATGTCTTTGTAAATAGTCTATGGATTTAAATCCTTTGTTGCAGATTCTGCAACCATACGGTTTTACCTTAGCTTCGTGACGAAACACATGATTTTTCAATTCTTTTCTTGAAATGAAAATTTCATTGCAAATTGTACAATAATAAGACGGATCGCAGATGTTTCTGCTTTCATTATCTTTTATATTTGTTTTAGTTGCATAACTCTTGCCGCAAACTATGTAATTTTGCAAATTAACTTCTAAACCATTTTCGAAAATGCAAGGTTTAGGATTACATAAATTTTTACAAAAGTTTCTTTTTTCGTGATTTTTTAAATAAATTCTAGTAGCAAAACTTTTGTTACAAACTTTGCAAGTAAAAGGTTTTTCGCCAGTGTGACTTCTCACATGCGTTCGAAGATCATAAGAATAAATAAAACTTTTATTACAAAATTTACATTTATGTGGTTTATTAACTTCATGAGTAAAGCGATGACTTGTAAGTAGATGCTTAGCCGTAAAACCTTTCTTACAGACTTCACAGGTGAAGAACTTTTTTTTATCTAAATAATTTTGTTCTTTTAAAAATTTGGAATCAGCAACATTAGTTTGGGAAACTTCACACGTAGACGATGTTTCCGTCGTTGTTTTATTGGTATCACTATTCATTTTCAAGTCTCATAGTTTATAAGTCAGAGGCACGGACAAATATTTAAATTAAGCTTGTTTCGGAAAAAATGTTTTATTAGAGTAGAAAGCCATACAAATCAATAGTTTCTCATTTAAGACGATTAGCTTCTAGCTTATCAGATAACATAAAAGATGAAGTATTTTGGTAGCCGTACTAACAGGCATGTTTTCTTATGACGTCACAATACTATATTTTAAGTTTAACTGATAACCGTAAAATTCCAGCCTCCATGAAGGATACAGGATGCTCTTTGTTTGCCAAGCTCTATAATTATCTTCTATCGATTTTATTGTATTGTGAGGTTATGTTTTTTTGGCTCATATTTTTTTTCCGTTTCAAACTACAAAAATTTACGAATTAGAATATAAACATTTTTTTTGACAAAATATATTTCAACAAAATAATATATATATTAAGGACAGAGGTGTTACGTTGCGCACAATTCGCTAGATTTAGAGGGTACAATTTTCCAAGGCGACAATTTCACACAGGCCCAATTTGTCGCAAGGGAAATTCATAACGTGCACAATTGGAGAGTAGACAATTCATCGCACTGACAATACGACGTTTGCATAATTCTCTGAGGTTAAAATTCGTTGCACAATTCGACAAATTGTGTTCATGACAAATTGTCTCTACTATGAGTTCTGCCCACAATGAATTATCACTATGACAAATCGCCCTAGCAAAAATTGTACGTTATCGCCTTGATCGCCCATGCCAATTTTTAAGTCTAAGCAGAAATATTTTTGACACTCCCCTACATTAATGATAATAATAATAAATAAGGGTAAAATAATTTTTTTCTTCATAATTTTAAAAGTTATCAAAGTCTACAAATATGTATTTTTTTAAATGTAAAAATGGGGTTCAAACTACTTATATAATGCACTTTTATTTAAATTCGATAGCGCGAAAAAAATATCAATAGCAATCAAATATTATATGGCTATATTATCTTTACATTGTTATCGACTTATCATTTATGCCTGGTATTCTCAAATGAAAAGAAAGTATTGTTAGCATACAATTATAAATCTTGGCTTTTTTTTTATTTTGAAATTATTTTTTTAATAATGATAAAAAAAATTGGATAATAAGGCATAACATTTTGTCTTCTTTCATACTTTTACACATAAAAATAAAAAACGTGAGCGAAATATTGCAAACAGTTTGAAATTGCTCAAATATATACACATTGGATTATTCAGATGTTTCAACTTGAAAATTTCGTTCTTGATTAAATCAATACATTTCTTAGTTTCTTTCAGCCACCTCTGTTGATAATTTGTTTTAATAGATTGTTTCACACAGTGCGGTCTTGAATAATCGGTTAAAATTAAATGAATAAAGGTAGAAGCACTTCCAAAACTCATCATAATTGTTCGACTATACACCATTAGATTTCCATACATTCTGATTTCTATAACTTTTTCAAAATGATTGCTCCTGATATTTTGCTCAAAAATACTAGTGATTTTTACCAACCCAGCATTTAAATTTTGTAGGCTAGATAGACAAAATATTTCTAATTAAGTAGACATTTACATCATTGATATCTAGTAGACATTTACACCATCAATAAAAGAAACTAGTTAAAATAAATTGTACAATTAAATGTAACAACAAACGACATTAATTTCACGTTCATCTAATTAAAATTATCGAAAAGATTGATCACTAAAATTTAAAAATGAAAATCAATGTGACAAATGTCTTGATGTCTTAAAAATAAAGTAAAAATTTGCCACTTTTTAAAAATTTCTAAATTTTGTAGGTTATTAGTAAAAAAACTAAATACAGTAATATAATTTTAATTTGCAAATATTTGATAAATTTTAAAAATATTACTATTTCATGAAAAACAGTAAGAAAGCGAAAATAAACCATTTAAAATATAAATATAATTCGCGATCGCAACGCTCGAGTACGCCCTCTAGCCGGAGCCTGAAAATATCGGGCATTAGTTCCGTCATAACCTTTGGCAATTCGCGATCGCAACGCTCGAGAACGCCCTCTAGCGGGAGCCTGTAAATATCAGACATTAATTTATCACGTTTTCATTCAGTTCCATCAGAATCACTGGCAGAGTTGGTCGCCATTTTCTTTGCACGAAATAAGAAGCAAAATTTCCCTAAGGAAAAAGCCGAAAAACTTGAAAAAACTCTCCAGAACATTGTTAAATCTTTCAGAAACAGAACACGCCAAATATTTGATGAAAATTCCTCAATAATTTTCAACTTTTATTATCAATAAACTTGCAACTGATAACTTCCGATTTCGCTATCGCATACTGTTACAGATGTGTGTTTTAAGGTAAAATGCATTTCTTCTGTCTTCAATTCATTAAAAATTTAAGTGAAGTCAACATTGCTTTCGTCATTCCAATAAATAAATGGGAATTCAGAACGTCAAGAACAGCAATTGTTATAGAATATTCTTCTTTGTTATAGAACGGTATATATTTCTGTATCTATATAATTCGGAAAACAACAATAAAGAATCATCCAAATTACTTGAAATAGTGTCATTTGTGCTGATGATTAATAAATTTTTTATCGTTTTCTTGGTAAGTATTTTTTAGTTTTGAAAGAATAGATAATTTCAACTAGAATTCAGCTGTTCTGTTTTTAAGCTACATATTCAAATTCATATCGAGATCTTACAATTATAAAATTTTGATGTGTGGTATGTTATCTAAAAGTAATAAAGGGATAATCTATGTACATATTATTTGAAAATAAAACTTTCAAACGAAGAACATTTCATTTGGAATTCTGCGGATTTATAAAGAAGGTAAGTGTCATGATTTTTATAATAAAAAATTAGCTTGTAAATTTTTTTTTCTTATTTGATGATAGTTCTCTACAGAATGCTTTTTTACGCCTGATTAAGAACTATATGAATAAAAAGAGAAACAGTATGGAATTTTTTATTTCAATATGAGGAATTTTTAAAATCGTTTTTCTTTATCCTAAGAATTCCTTATTTTACGTTTTTTAGTTTATAATTTTTTGATAAAAATTGTTGTTAAAATAATTGTTTTGAAAAATTAAATGGTATAAAATTATGTGCTAATGTATACTTCTTACATGTTCTAATATTTGAAGTAATATGATTCAAAAAAGTATGGAAAAAAAATTCGGTACTAACGTAATAACGCCACCGCAACTACAGATTTGGCGGTTTTTAAGTGCCACCAATCTACACCAAAATTTTTGCGACAAATCATAAAATAAAACACTTGATTTAAAATCAAAGTAGTTTATCGCATTTCGGTGGACAATGGGCAAAATATTTCGCTCCAGAAAAAATAAAATTGCATCTTGTTCGATTTTTGGCAAATCCCAAAGACGCATTTTCGTAGCACTAAAAAATGGTAACAAAAATTGAAGAACAAATCATTTTCGTATTCTTCTGATTTATAAAGCAGGTAAGTGTTAATTTTTATAATATAAAAAATTTTACTTTTAAGTAATTTTTTTCTTATTTGATAATAGTTTTCTATAGAATGGTTTTCTACGTCCGATTATGAATCAAAAAAGAAAAAACATGAAAGTTGTTTATTTTAATGTAAGGAATTTTTAGAAATGGGTTTTTTTTTGCTTTGTATCGTAAGCATTCTTTATTTTGCGTTTTTTAGTTTCTAAATAATGATTTTTATTGAAACTTGAAATTTTTTAATAAAAATTGCTGTCAAAAAACCTTTTTTACTAAATTAAATTTCATAAAATTGTGAGGCTTATGTATTTGTTCATTTTAATCTTTGAACTAATATGATTCTTAAAACTATTGAATGTAAGGTTTAAATAGGCCTTTTATGTCATTTCATTAAATTTAGTGAAACTATTTTTCGGGCATTAGGTTTTAACTCTTATAAGAATATACCTATTTTTTTCTGATTATGTGCTAATATTTTTCCGATGTGTTTTGGATATTCCTTCTGTAAAAAAAAGAGATGCCATTTTGTTTTCGTTTGCATAAGAAGGGATATTAAAAATTTTTCTTTTTTAAATTTAATTAGCCACGATAAAAAAGGAACGTTGCAATGCTACACGCTACATTAAAGACGTCTCTAGAGTAAATGAATGACTGTTCATATAGAAATCGCAGGTATTAGTCTCATACAACAACGCCCCCTATAGTTCGCTGCGATCGCGAATAACGGATGCCATTTTCTTAGCAGCATATACGAAGCAAAATTTCCCTAAGGAAAAGGTAGAAGAACTTGAAAAAACTAACCAGAACATGCCAAACATTGAAGCAGAACACGCCAAGCATTTGAAGAACAATTTCTCAATAATTTTTACCTTTCTATTGCCAACAACATTAATTCCGTTTCATGATCTTTTGCTGTTTCAGATGTGTGCATTACGGACATTTTTTTTGTTGTCTTCAATTCGTTACAAATTAAAGTAAAGTCAACATTGCTTTCGTCATTCCAATGAATTAATGTGAATTCAGAACTCACACGGAACTGTATTCGCGATAGCAACGAACTATAGGGGGCGTTGTTGTATGAGACTAATACCTGCGATTTCTATATGAACAGTCATTCATTTACTCTGGAGGCGTCTTTAATGTAGCGTGTAACATTGAAACGTTTCTTCTTTATCGTGACTAATTAAATTTAAAAAAGAAAAAAATTTGATATTCTTCCTTATGCAAATGAAAACAAATGGCATCTATTTTTTTTTAGAGAAGGAACATCCAAAACACATCGAAAAAATATTTGTACATAAACGGTAAGAAATATGTATATTCTTATAAGAGTTAAAACCTAATACCCGAGAAATAGTTTCACTAAATTTAATGATATAACGTGAAAGGCCTATTTAAACTTTACATTCCATAGTTTTAAGAATCATATTACTTCAAAAATTAAAATGAACAAAAAGTATACATAAGCCTCATAATTTTATGAAATTTAATTTTGTAAACAACGTTTTTTGACAACAATTTTTATCAAAAAATTTCAAGTTTCAATAAAAATCATTATTTAGAAGCTAAAAAATGTAAAATAAAGAATGCTGACGAAACAAAAACAAAAAAACAATTCCTTCTTGTCGACATTTTTTAGTGCTACGAAAATTCGCCTTTGGGATTTGCCAAAAACAAAACAAAATGCAATTTAATTTTTTCAGGAGCGAAATATTTTACCAAAAAGACAAATATGTACCAATTCCCACGACATGAAACTTTATCTTAGTAAACGTACGTTTTGGAAATGTTATTTCATTTGGAATCTTATTTGTCAGAGTTCATANCGTCTTTGGGATTTGCCAAAAACAGAACAAGATGCAATTTTATTTTTTCAGGAGCGAAATATTTTACCGAAAAAACAAATATGTACCAATTCCCACGACATGAAACTTTATCTTAGCAAACATACGTTTTGGAAATGTTATTTCATTTGGAATCTTATTTGTCAGAGTTCATATGGCGATATGATTGTTTTGAATCTATGCTAAACTCTATATCGGCCCATTTTCCACTGAAATCCGATTGACTATTTTGATTTTAAATAAAGTGTTTTATTTTATGAACTGTCGCAAAAATTTTAAGTGTAGATTGGCGGCACTTAAAAACCGCCAAATCTGTAGCGGCGGTGGCGTTAATACGTCGTAAGTACCGAATTTTTATTCCATACTTTTCTGAATCATATTATTTCAAACATTGGAATATACAAGAAGTATACATAAACACATAATGTTATACCATTTAATTTTTCAAAAGTATTTTGAGAACAATTTTTATCAAAAAATTATAAACTAAAAAACGGAAAATAAAGAATTCTTAGGATAAAAAAA
>NC_092212.1:1619167-1645762 GCF_043381705.1 Parasteatoda tepidariorum | reverse complement strand
TTTCTATTTAGATAATGAATTTTTATAAAAGTTCTTAACGACAGAATAAACGTATTGCTGTTTTATATTAACTGTGTCATTTCGGAATCCATTCTTTACATAGTTGTTCATTTACTTTAGAGAACACGCGGAAAATTATATTTTTTCCTTTTGTTTTTCTATCAAAATATTTTCAAGTTGCAATCGCGCAAACTGGCATTTCGATAATAGTTTTAAATTCTTGTAAATTCACTGCAAAAACTGAGGAAAAACATTATAGAAAATAACAAATGTCTTAGAATATCTCGCAAAAAGAAATGCTCCACTATTAGTAAGAGATAGTAAGGCCGAACGCTCCGTTCTTGAAGTAAAAGTGCGAGCTTTGCACCAAAGTGGCGTCACTAGAGAAAATTGGAGGATTGGCGCGGCGAGAGCTACTTCAAAGGAGTGAATCAGCCCTTCTATTCTCTTTAGCCCTGCAAATTTGTAGCGGGGTGGCGTTAGTACGTAAGTACCGAATTTTTATTCCATAATTTTCTGAATCATATTACTTCAAACATTATAATATACAAGAAGTATACACAAACACATAATGTTAAACCATTTAATTTTTCCAAAAAAAGTATTTTGACAACAATTTTTATCAAAAAATTATTTACTAACAAATGTAAAATGAAGATTTCTTAGGAAAAAAAAAACGATTTTAAAAATTCTTTATATTGAAATGAAAACTTTCATATTGTTTCTTTTTTTATTCTTATAGTTCTTAATCCGACGTAAAAAACCATTCTGTAGAAAACTATCATCAAATAAGAAAAAGAAAATATTTAGAAGCAAATTTTTTATTATAAAAATCATAACACTCACCTGTTTTATAAATCCGCAGAATTCCAAATGAAATGTTCTTCGTTTGAAAATTTTATTTTTAAATAATATGTGCATAGATTATCTCTTCATTACTTTTAGATAACATACCACACATCAAAATTTTATAATTGTAAGATCTCGATATGAATTTGAATATGTAGCTTAAAAGCAGAATGGCTGAATTCTAGTTGAAATTATTCTTTCAAAACTAAAAAATGCTTACCAAGAAAACGATAAAAAATTATTAATAATCAGCACAAATGAAACTATTTCTAGTAGTTCGGATGATTCTTTATTGTTGTTTTCCGAATTATATAGATACAGAAATACTATATACTATTCTAATAAAGAAGTAGAATATTCTATAACTATTACAGTTCTGTAAGTTCTGAATTCACTTTATTCTTTGGAATGATGAAAGCAATGTTGACTTCACTTTAATTTGTAATGAATTGAAGACAGAAAAAATTATTTCACCGTAATATGCACATCTGTAACAGCAAGATAACATAAAATTGGAAGTTATGTTGTTGGTAATAGAAAGGTAAAAATTATTGAGAAATTGTTCTTCAAATGCTTGGCGTGTTCTGCTTCAATGTTTGGCATGTTCTGGTTAGTTTATTCAAATTCTTCAACCTTTTCCTTTGGGAAATTTTGTTTCTTATTTGCTGCTAAGAAAATGACGTCCGTCATGGCCAATGGTTATGATGGAATTAATGTCCAATATTTTTAGTCTCCCGCTAGAGGGCGTATTTGAGCGTTGCGATCGCGAATTTTACGTTTTTTTGTTTCTAAATAATGATTTTTATTGAAACTTGAAATGTTTTGATATAAATTGTTGTCAAAAAACTTCGTTTACAAAATTAAATTATGTAAAATTATGATGCTTTATGTCCTACTTTTTATTCATTTTAATTTTTGAAGAAATATGATTCTTAAAACTATAGAATGTAAAGTTTAAATGGGCCTTTCATGTTATATCATTAAATTTAGTAAAACTATTTCTTAGGCATTAGGTTTTAACTCTTCTAAGAATATACATATTTTTTTCTGTTTATTTACAAATATTTTTCTGATGTGTTTTGGATGTTCCTTCTTTAAAAAGAAGAAATACCATTTTGTTTCGTTTGCATTAGAAAGGATATCAAACAATTTTCTTCTCTAAATTTAATAAGCCACAATAAAGAAAGAACGTTGAAATGCTACACGCTGCACTAAAAACGTCTCTAGAGTAACTGAATGACTGTTGATATAGAAATCGCAGGTATTCGTCTCATACAACAATGCCACCTATAGTTCGTTGCGATCGCGAATTACTGAATTTTAAAATGGGAAAAATAAAAACAAACAAACAATATTTTGAAATTTTTTTTAAAAAAATTATCAGATACTTAAAATTATAATTTATCGATAGGAGAGGTAACATTAGAATTTTTAATTTTATTCAAATTTGGCATAATTTTAAGTTAAATATTGAGAAAATTACAAACAAGGAAAATAAAATCACAAAAATATATAAAAACATAAAATTTTTAAAAATCAACATTAAATCAATGAAATGGCAATTTATTTTAAAGTCTGCTTTTACAAGTCTCGCAGATAAAATTATGAAATTATAATTATGAAATTATAGAATTAACTAATGATTTTTATTTCAATTTGAAATATGTAAAATAACATAAAAATGAAATAAAACCCACTAGCACGGAGAATTAAAATGCCAATTAAAGGGATTTTTTTTTTTGAAACAAAGCATTGTTAACAAATCATATACTGGTAAAATAAAGGAAAATATTATAATTCACGAGCGCAACGACCTATAGGGGGCGTAGTTATTTGTGACGAATTCCTGCTAGCAGAGCAACAGGATTATCATTTGCACTGGAGATTTCTTCAGTGTAGCAATTGATTGCAAAATTGATTTTAGAATCTGGGTCATATGTTAGTTTAAATAATGAATTTTCTTCACTTGTGGATTAAAATTTATTTCGGTAACTTTTTTCAAAGGAATTTTTATACGGCCCAGTACCAAGTTACTCGGGACCCACGTGTGGGCCACGAGCAGGCCGAATACCGTGACTTCTTCTGTAGGGAAATATTTTATGGTCAGTAAATCTGTGTTTCACTCAAAAAAAGTTACATTTCTGGCAACTTCCTTCCAACACAATCTCTCAGATACGTAAATGTTGAATGTGTGTCGAACTATACTTATGAAACTAATTACCTGCTATCTACCCAATGTAGACCTCACAAAAGACTGGCGATCAGAAAAAGAATTTTAGTGTCAGTAGAGAAAGGAATCTCTTTTCTTAGGGACATCACCATAGGTCGGCGTCACTCACCCAGTCCTCAAAGGTCCACTCCTTCTCAGTTACGACATTATCAACTGCATATCAATGTGAACTAGCGGAGGTCCCCACCTTGGTTCCAAGAACAAGTGTACTAGTCTCACTAGTTCCGTTAAAAAAAGCGATAAATTTGTTTCAGCAATTAAGATTGGAGCAAGGGGTTTCATTGAGGAATCATTAGGTAAGAATATTTATTTTGCTTCAAATGAGAAAAAGGTTGTTTTTTCTTAACGTTCGTATTAAATGACATTATTATTATTGTTTTCTAGGATAGCGTAGCGAGAAAACTATTTCCCTTGGTCTTACACGAACATTCGTGTTATGCACTTTTGGCTTAACGAGGTTTGATCGTAATTTAATCTAGCATTAGTCTCCAATTAGGTACTTGCACTTCGAGAAGGAGAAGGTCAAACATACTCACATATGTGACTTATGACGTCAGAAAATGATCGTCAATAAATGAAATGGGTTGGAGGAAGTGTTTAGATTTTGGCAGTTTTTAGGGTGGTTTCTCTTATGACATTACATAATTGCGCATTTATGTAATTATGTTGCTGTCTTAGACTATTAAGGCAAGGTGTGGGATTGTTCCTGTTTTCCAGGGGAGCAATCTATGGACAAGAATTCAACTTCTCCCACACCCATACGTCGCATCCGTCTATAGGGCGAACCCTTTCATATATTCATTCATTCGTCCACATATCATAATTTTGACCTGCGCCAGAGAACTATCAATCTCCAATTCAGTACCCCCAGAGGTATTGATTTGTTATAGGGGCATGGAGGACTTTGTAACCCGACAGATTTAACGTGCACCAGCCATAATTTACTTCGACTGCCTGGCTTCGAACTTCCGTTCTCATGAACGTGAGTCCAGCCCCCTGCAAACCATATTTCCCCGGCCCATTTATGTAATTATACATATATCTTATTGCACGTAAACAATCCTCGACAACTCAACAGTTAATTAAAAAGTTTTTTCAATTTATCATTTAAGAACCGAATCAGTTTTCAATGCTATTTTCTCGTGGTTTCCAGCCTAAAGTTAAAGATGTTTCGTGTACCATTTTAATTTGTTCCTTTCTTTTAGAAATAAATCTTCATTTATAAATTATGTAAGGTGCCCTTTCCCAAAACAGCAACGATATTCATTAGATAATGAAATAAATAATAATTTATAATAATATTCGAATGTCACATCGAATATTCTTTAATCTTATGTAACATTAAAGATATTAGTAGATAGGGTTCAAGAGTCTAGCTTAAATTAGCGCGGCAGTATTTATTAGATTTCATCTGGTATTATTGTGTTACAGTCAAGCTGTAAAAGAAAATGTACCTCATCATCTTAAAGCATATTCGCATGTCAAAATGAACACTTTTATTTTCTCTTTTCTGGGAAAAACAATTTACAGAAAATTCAATTTTGTTTCATATTTTCCAATATATTTTTCTCACGAAACAGATGTTACAGGAATTCGCCAAAGCTGCTACAGAAATAATACTCATTATTTGCTCCAAATGAATTAAAATTGATTTATTCAACAGGCGGAATCTAAATTAAATGTTGAACGCCGTTGAGTATAAAAAGAAACGTAAAAAACTGAAATTAGAATGAACTAGTCTTCTTTCTGATAGTCCTGAGATCAGAGCTGTTCAGTTTTTACAAAAACAACGTTCGTTTCTCGTGGAAAGTAAGTATTGACTGTGCATTGAATTTTTTATGTAATACTAAGCCAAGTAGCACCTAATATTAGATAGCACCAGAAAGCCGTTAAAAGAAAAACACTACCTACGATACTAATTTAATATTTTTTTTAAGCTTTTATAGAAATTCATAAAGTGTACTTAAAAATTACTAAATTCTAAATATCTTTGAAGTTGAAGCGGTTCATTCTAGCTACCGACCCCGAACAATATGGCGATGTAAACAAACGCGAAGAAGTTGCAACTCAACAGTTGAAAAAAAGTTTCCCAGTTTTATATTGTTAGCGAACAGAATTTACTTCCACTAATACCTTCTTGCGTTTTCTGACATAAAATTGCATTAGCTAAAAATGATATTTTAAGTAATATTTTAATTTATCGTTTTCTTTCGTAAATAAATGTTTATTTATCAATACTATGGGATAGTCTTTCACAAAAAAGTGGCTCTGGACCAAAAATGATTAAATAGATGATCATTGTAAAAAAGTTCGATATAACATTATTTAATCTTATAAAATATATTAGAAGATAGCATTCAAGTGCGGCAATATTATATTGCATTTTTATAATGTTAGAAAATATTCTTTTGCTATCTGGGAAGTGAATACCCGTTCTACTTAAGAAGTCGTAAATAATCGATAAATCGGTATTCATTAAAAACTATGAAATCTATTTTGTATGGTTATGAGTCAGTCATTTAAAACTACACAGTTTTTAAGTTTTTTTTTAAAACTTTAATTTAATTACACTTTAAATTGAGGGAAACAGATTTGGGTGATACTAAAACAACTCTTTTATTGTTGACTGTACAAGATAACAAAGATATTTATCAAAACTCTTAAAACAGACAACTGTATATATTCTTTAACCACCTTTCAAAAGCTGTTGATTGCAGAATTGTATCGGTGTAATTGGTATGTATTGGTAAGGGCTGCAACTCAAAATTTGATTAGGAGGTGGCATTGTATGGATGGTGTTTTCTACACTAAGGAGCGCTGCAAGCTTTTAACTGGCAATTCTTCTTCCGGGTTATTGTTTTTGGTGTGAAGACATTTGGCTCACAACGTGTTATGAAACTCTTTATTTGTTACCTGATTTAATATTTGTGTTTAAAAGAAGAATCGTCTGTCATTTCAAGACATAAGAATTGTCATTTGAATGAAAGAATCGTTATAAAGCACTTCTTACCTTTGTTAACACTACTATACCAACTTCGAAACATAAACCTAAATTAATAGCTTGTGAAATGAATTTAATCTCGCTGCTCGAACAATATTCTAACACTTACGTTTGATGGTGAACGGCTTGAAACCAAGAACAAACAGTAATAAACAAGTAAAAAAAAGGCAAAATCATAACTGCCAAAAAAAGCGATTTCTTCCTAATTTTAGCAACCATGTCAACTTTTTAACAATACATATTTAAATAACTTAAACAAATTTTCACTTCAAACTCACCAGAAATACTTAATTTCATTAAAATCTTATGAAATACTGCAAATTTTGAGCTTCGAAATTATATAATCTATTTCTTTATTAAAAATAAAATTATCTGTTTGAAAATATCGCCTCGCAGAATTAGCTGTATACCTTCTAACCGGAAGTAGAGCAAATCAAGAGCACGAGATTGTTGTTGTTAACATATATATTGTAAACAACATCCCTTTAGTCACGTATCGAAATCTACTGTGGAATATGATATTTGACTATGCTACCTTTTTTCTATCAAAAGGTGCCTCTTTATGGAATCAAGTCTATGTGTCTTATATACTAGTGAATTGGTATTTAAAATTTATAGTGGTAGTTACGCCACAATACTGCCAAATGGAGTAAACAACCATCAACCTCTCCAATGGTAAAAGTTAAGTGAAAAGACATTTAGCATATTTACAATTCCCCTCCCCCTCCGTGTCTCCACCCCTTTGACAGATGAGTTCGGTCAAGAGGCCTCTTGTGTACACAGCTTTTTTATTTTTTATCTTATTTCACCGTTTACTTAAGGTTAAGGAATGACATTTTCTATTCACATGTAAACAAAAACAAATCTAGAGCTCCTTACCTTTAGGACTTCCGGTCCGAGACAGTTTACAGTTGCTTACTGCAGTTTATTACTGTGCGAGGTGATATTTTTAAACAGAAAATTTAGTTTTAAATGAAATAANCCTGCAGCGCCGCCAACAGTTGATACAAACATTCCCAATTGGTATGAGTAAAACTTTTTGAGCTACTCTTTTCAGAGAAATCGACTAAATTTTGCTATCTTTTATAGTTAGTGAGATATGAATTTTTAAAACCCCGGAGTTCTTTTATAGACACCCTGTATAATCTATTTCTTTATTAAAAATAAAATTATCTGTTTGAAAATATCGCCTCGCAGAATTAGCTGTATACTTTCTAACCGGAAGTAGAGCAAATCAAGAGCACGAGATTGTTGTTGTTAACATACATATTGAAAACAACATCCCTTTAGTCACGTATCGAAATATACTGTGGATTATGATATTTGACTATGGCTACCTTTATCTATCAAAAGGTACCTCATAATGGAATCAAGTTAACATGTCTTATATACTAGTGAATTGGTATTTAATATTTATAGTGGTAGTTACGCCACAATACTGCCAAATGGAGTAAACAATCATCAACCTCTCCAATGGTAAAAATTAAATGAAAAGACATTTAGCATATTTACAATTCCCCCCCCTCCGTGTCTCCACCCCTTTGACAGCTGAGTTCGGTCAAGAGGCCTCTTGTGTACACAGCTTTTTTATTTTATATTTTATTTCACCGTTTACTTAAGGTTAAGGAATGACATTTTCTATTCACATGTAAACAAAAACAAATCTAGAGCTCCTTACCTTTAGGACTTCCGGTCCGAGACAGTTTACAGTTGCTTACTGCAGTTTATTACTGTGCGAGGTGATATTTTTAAACAGAAAATTTAGTTTTAAATGAAATAAATAAATCATAGAATTTCTGAGCTCAAACATGCTGCATTTCATAAGATATTAATGATGTTAAGTAGTTCTGGTGAGTTTGAAGAGAAAATTTGTTTTAGTTATTTACAGATATATTGTTAAAAAAAGGCAACATGGTTGCTACATTTATAAAAAAAAAACTCGCTATTATGGCAGACCTGATTCAACTTCTTTTAACTAGTTTATTGTTATTTATTCTTGCTGCAAGCAATGTACCGTACATACGTTAGTTAGAGTATTTAGTTAGAGCAATGTGACAAAGTTTATTTTTTAAATTATCATTTACATTTAAATTTCGAAGTTTGTATATTGTTGACAAGGTACGATTCTAATGCGAATATTAAGTTTTTATTACTTCTCAAAAAACATGTTTACTATCTTTTCATCACTCATGTTTATAACTATGTAATCAGATGTACTGTCTTCACTGTAACACTATGAACACGTTGAGCTAAATAGTCTAAAAATGCATTTACCCGTAAATTGATGGTTGATCGCGTAAAGCTAATCACAGATGGCGCATGGGGTTGAAATTCGTCGTAAGACTTCCGGGTTGCATGTAAACAACCTTTACATCTACAGGTTGTAAAGAAAGATTTTGAGAGCGCTGATTGTATTTCTCGGCTGTTATGTCGTTTTGTAGCTCCTACTCATTTCTCCTTAATTTGTTTTCAAAATGCAAATCAATCCTGAAATTTTTACGTGCTTCCTTATTTGACCGCATTTGGTGCAGAGGTTTTTGCCCCGTCTCTGGTAGAGTTTTTGGTGGTTTCTCCGAAAGGTTTTTTTCAACACAAAGTCAATGGAAAAAAATTCCTTGCCTCCCAATGGACATATTGTACTTTTTTTTAAAAGTTCTTTTTGCGATAACATTTTTAGCTAAAATTCTTCTGATTATTTTAACAACGAAATCGCGCTCCTTTGAGTATATAATTGTTACTATAAAAATAATTGAACTAAAATGACTTATTTTTAAGAAACTCTCATTTAAAATATTCATTTACTCCATAATAAAAATTTTATTTCAAAAAGTGGAACTATTTTACTTTTTAAAAAAACAACGGCTCATAAATTGCCCTCCTTGATTTCTAACAATGCGTATTCTGACGTGCAATCGAAAAACCAACGTTTGCGACAAAAAATTCAAAATTGAGATTTTTATTTAGTTAGTATTTTTTATGATAAGTGACTTATTGCAAAATATAATAAAAAAAATCTACCTTAGCATTCATAACATTAGCGCTAGAAAGTAAATACTAGTAATCAAGCTACTTTTCTTAAAATCTACGATAAGGCACTTGCGTTGTTGTTTCAATGACATGACAGTGTTTTGACGTTTATAATTTATTAATAAAACTGTTTGTTTCTTTTAGTTTGGATTTTTTGTGAAGATTGGCCCTTGCAGTTTCTAAAGGAATCAGTTTATCTCCTTATCGTCAAGACTATTGGCATTCGTAATTTACAAAGTAGTCATTTTTGTCATAATAACTTAGTTTAAATTTTAGTGAGTACTGTTTGAGTTTTTATAAGTGATAATTACAATTTCCTTAGGAGCAGTTTCGCCCCTCCTCGTTGCCAATCGTAGATTCAAAGAAGCATTTTGGTTTTGCAAAATCAACTAACATTGACTTTCATTATTTAATAAAGAATTGATTTGCAGCCATAGCTGGCATATATAACAGCTACAATACCATGCCTAATAAAACTCGTTTTCTGAACTCCACCGCTCTTATGCGTTTAAAGAGAGAGGATGAACTTGAACGACTTGAGAGATTATCGGCTGAGTGCAGTGCAATGCAAAAAGGCATCAACATATCTGATTCATTTTCCGGGACAAGTTTTGGATTAGCTTTGTTATCCGTCGCAACAGTATTTCCAGTAGTGGGCGCCGTGTTGGGTGGCGTTTTGATCGGATCGGCCGTTGCCAAACGTTTACTTGGGAACACCATGGTTGAAAAAGGTTGCTCTGATATTCCTATGAAACAACTGGAGGCAAAGTTAAACAGAAAAATTCATGAGATCAATCGGAAGTTAGATCAGCAAACGGAAGTTTTAAAGGATATTTCTGAAAAAGTCAGCGAGACACTTTCCGAAGTAGAAGATATGAGGAAAGAAATGAAAGAAGGTTTTCTACTCACGATAACATTTATGAAAGAACTTGATGCCAGCCATCCCATTTCAGTTATCAAAACTGCGGCTGCGTCTGTTTCATTTAGTGACAATAATAAGGTGCAGGCTAACAGAGAGCAGTACACAAATATAATGATACAGGAAATAGCCGAAGGTTTTTTCTACAGTTATATAAAACCGCAAGGAGCTCTGTACGAGGCTTTGTTTTCGATCATTAACAGAAACAATGCTAAGCCGGAAAGTATTAACGATCAAAATGCTTATAATGCTTTATCTGCTCTGAGTTTCGGTACTCTGACTTATGTTTCTATTTTCCTTTCCCTAATTGATCAGTACACATATGTAGCGGAGTACTCCTATGAAGCACGTGATCTGGATAAATTTAACGAGAATCTCGATCGCCTCTTATTTTACTTCCCTTATTTTCAAGTCATAATCAACAAAAATTCGGAAGGTTTAATCGACAAAGTTATCGGTATTCTAAAATATGCAAAAGACAAGCACAATTTGGTGAATCTAAATTATGATTTGTACCAAAGCTTTCAGAGACAAATAGACACGCTGCTGCAGTTTAAAAAGAACGTTACGGAGATGACGCTACCAGTCCTTACTGTCACACCCGTTAATGATATCGATATCAATTTCAGCTCATATACAGACGGCCAACGTAGCACTACTGATTTTTTAGACTGGAAAAAGGGTTCTAAAGTAAGTTACGCTTTGCAATATGAAAAGGATGGTAAATTTTCCAAAGTAAGCAGTTGGGTTTCACAAGAGGTGATGAACCTCGCCAACCCTAAGATCGAGTTGAGAACAATGCATGAAACCAATCGACTCATTTTCCGGAAATTCGGCAACAATCCCCCCGAACTGATACGCATCGTTTCGGGTCAGAGTTTGAGCTTCAGAGACATCGACAGAGACTTGTACAACTTGGTATTTAAGAAATCATACGACGACGAAGAAATACTAGACCGCATGTTGACACTTATAAGATTTGGTGCTAATATGAAAGCGGAATTTGAGAACGAAAGAAACGTGATGCACGCAGCAGCTGAAGTGGGTCGAGTCGTTTTACTCCCAAAAATCATAGACCATTCTGATGAATCTATTGTGAATAAGAAGGATTCATTCGGTTTGACACCGCTTCATTTAGCAGCACAGAACAATAAAGCGGAGTTTCTGAAAGAGCTGATCGAACAAAATGCTGATGTCAATGCAAAGACAGATCAGTTCAATCTGACACCCCTTCATGTGGCAGTACGTTACCAGTGTGAGAAATGCGTCGATTATTTATTGTCCAGTAAAGGTATTAGACCTAATGATTCAGATAAGGGAGGAAAAACTCCACTGCACATTGCTGTCTCGGATAATTCACTGAGTCCAAAAATTGTTGAGAAATTAGCCAACGATCCCAAGGTAGACGTCAACGCGAAAGATAGTTTAGGGTTGACGCCTTTGCATACAGCAGTGCTCTTAAATTCCACAAAGAACTTTTTCAACCTTAAGCCGAGAAAAGACCTCGACCTCTGGGCAACAGATAACAATAACATGACAGCACTCCACTATGCAGCAATGAATGGGTTTATTGGACCACTTTCAGGCATTACCATAACAGATACAAAAGGCTTAAATGAGGCTGTTACAGACAGAGATTGGACCCCATTACATTTCGCTGCGTACTTCAAACATGAAGAAATCGTTTCCTTGCTGGTGCGTTCGCTAGAAACGAAAGACAAAATAAAGACAGACCTGCCAGATGCAGACTTGCAGACGCCCCTACACTTGGCTGCTGCAAGTGGTGCACAAGACGCCGTTAGAAATTTAATATTCCCCGGCCAAGCGAAAGTTTATAAGAAGACTGCCCAATGCTACACACCTCTTGATCTTGCTCTTCTTAATAGGCAAGAAGAAACGGTTAAAGAAATACTCACATGGGAACGGGAGTTTACTCAACAAATGGAAAATGGTTCATATGTAGCGGATCTAGATCCACTTGCTTGTGGAATAGCTAGCACTAAAAACATTCTGTGGGAATATTTGGTGGAACGTGAGCGTTGCGAGCGTCGTAAAGCCTACCCTTGGCGCTCCGCCGGTGATTGTGGGAAAAAGGAAAAGAGATCTCCTAGAGAAGAAGAAGAAAAAGATGGACACTTTTATTTTCAGAATTTCTCAAAAGAAAATGATTATCAAACGAAAGCAAAAATCTCAAATGATTCTTTCAAGTCCAATGAGGAATTGGGCATTAAAAAATATAATGTTTTCGAGAATGCAGATGTAAATGGTGCACTACTGCTGTTGGATTTGTTTATGCGAAAGTACAGAAATGAAAAATTCACCCCAGAATTGCAAAATTTAAGCTCTCCCTTCGACGAAAGAGTGCAAGCGCTGAAAATGACTGAAAAGTTAGAAAAAGTGCTCTCTGCAATAAGTTCTGAGAAGAATATGGAAGATTTAGATTTCTTAGATGTCCATTCGAAGTTATATAAAGCTATCACGAGTCGTGATGGGCGCCGAATCGTGAATATTTTATGTTCATTCATTGAAGAGTATTCATCCCTCACTCCTGATGAGGTCCAACAAGTTTTGACAGAAGTTACATTCGATGAACCTGAAACAATATTTCCAGAGAAACAGGCTAACTTGAAGCGCTTCATTGAACAATCCTGCTACAATAACAAACGTTTCTAAGAATCTCCTTTCAATACTTAAATAATATTTAATTTTAATATATTATTATACTCATTTAAATATATAATAAATTAATGAAATTTAAGCAATATCTCTGTATGATGTTATTGTAGTTATATATAAAGTTTTTGGTTGAGTTTGAAACAATATTTTGAAAACAGACAAACAAACGAACGAGCAAACAAACAAACAAACAAACAGACAAAATTAAATAAAGGTCGTTGCAAACGTAAAGGTATTTATCGAAGACTCTAGATATAATTGAAAACCTTTCTAAAAGTTCATTTCATTATTTTTAAAACATTTCATAGATTCAATATTTTAACATTCCATGACAATGAACGTTGATAAAAAATCCTTTTAATCTACAAACCATTTTCAATATTTAATAAATTCAATCATTTCAAAAAAGTTAAACAGATCATTCAGCACTGACTCTTGAAGACGTTCAAAAAGTTTTCACTGCAATTTCACCCATCTGAAATATCATTTAATATTTAAATGCTTCTGAGTTTAGTAAAAGAGTTGCTCTATTAGAGGCCTGAGAACTTCGTTTTAGGTACTACTAAATACTAAATGTTTGGTTATGTTAAGGGCTTTTTATTATATTATATTTCATTTATTTTATAATATTTTGATGATAAATTTATTTTGGTTTTTGGATGGTTCTAAAACAAAATAAACAGTACTGATCATTTTATTTTGTAACTCACATAATAATTCAAATTTAGGAAGCTCGCTTCTCAAATCTGAATAAGTTCATCAAATATTTAATCAAATAATTAACAATCAAATATTTAAGGCCCTTTTTTCAAAGGTTGGTCGTCGCATGAAATAATGCTTTCCTGCAAATAATGTTATAATGTAAGTTTTATAGCTGCTGTGACTTTGCAACAGTTGCTCATGATTTTTAGGTTAAGTTGAGCCTATCTCTATCCAGTTCCCTCTATGTTTATTTTGAAAATGGAGAAATGCCACTGTTTTCAGAAAACGAAAAGTGTTTGTTACTTAATTTTTTAATATTTAAAAACTTACTCCAATGCTGCATTATCTGGACTTCCAAAAGATTGCAAAAAATTAAAATAAGACATTGATTTTGATAATTTTAATCTCTGTGGAAAATTGGTGATTTTTAAAAAAGTTTAATAACTTTTGTAATATTTCAGTTATTTTCCGGTCTACAGCTCAAATAATTCGTCACAACAAGATGATTAGTATTGATTACAGGTATAGATTAAAATTATAGCATTCATTCACGTGTAAGGCACTTAAACTGTGCCTTTTATTTTCCTTTACAACAGAGAAACAACCTTTATACAAAATTTTAAATGGTCCAAGTGCCTTGAAACTTTCATCGATACTGCGATCATCATTAGAAAGTATGCGCAATACCTTATACCATAGGGCTTTATATCTTTTGTTAACCGAATTGCACAAAATTTTAAATAATAAACAATTGTGTTTGGGTTCAGTTAAAATCAATAAAGGCTGATATAATATGTTTTTAAGAATGTGTGCTTCTGTTTAAAAATTCGGTAGCGTTGAGATGATAGAAACTAAAACCTTACAATTCTAAAATGTTAACACGTGACCCGTTATTTAGTGAAATAAGTCTATTGGAAGTTAAAAAATCATTTAATTATTTATTAATTCTTGAGGATTTTAATGATAATTGTCTCACTTTGATGTTTGATTAAATTATAGCGTTAAAAACATCACCCAAATTGATTAACCTTTGCCAATATTTTAAATTATACCAACATTAAACCTTAAAAAGTCTTGGACTTATGCCACTTTTCAGATGAACTTATTTCACTTTCAAAAACTTATACAGCACATATGTTAAGAACTGATAAACTTAAGATTTGGTAAGCTTACGATTATATGTTACGATATGTTAAGAAATAGCAAGCGCTATAACAAGCTGATCAACTAAACCTACGATTTATTTAAATTTTTAGTATTTCTAGTCAAATCTTCGCGTGGAAGCAACAGAAGATTTTCGCATTGCAGCTGTGATTACGAAATTTTTATATGAAATTGGTTTGATTAGATAGTCATGAATCGAAAAATATAAGACTAGAGCCATAGAATATTGCAGTAATATGATTATTTTTAATCCAATACTATTCAAATCCTTGCATTTTTAAACGCCTTAATAATGACTTCATTAAAACACTCCATTCTTGTATTCACCATATATATCATTAAAGAAAAATAAAAGCTCCTTAAAAAAATAAAAGAAGACTGCCAAAATTTCAAAAAAGACCAAAGGAATGATAAAATTTCTGTCTTATATACTGATGATCGAACCTTATCGAAGGCCCTAACATCAAAACATTTTTCCAAATTACCGCTAATTTGTTCCCTAGGCAAAGTCTACTTTGATCAATACAAAGCCAACCTATTCACCAATACCACGGAACACTCAGTAATGAACCTTGTTGCAATGATATCGACCGCCTTGTGACATCATCCATACTCCGAACATACACTTTATCCAGCTGCTATGGATGAACTCAATTACAGGAGATCCCAAACTGGAAAGCTCCATAACATATCATCCCAATAGCATGCTTAGATCTTGCCAATAAATTATCGAGACAAAATTGTGGGATATCCTCAACTGCTGTCTCAATAATCGCTCCAATGGTCGAAAGTCACACTTTTTCTAAAACCTGGAAAAGACACTTCCAATCTAATGGATTTTAGCCTACTACCCTCACTTTTAAAAAATCTTTGAAAAAATAATTCAAAAGAGATTACTGGAGGACTTCCTATCCACCCAAGGTCTGCAAGAACCTCTCTTCGGTTAAACAATTAGTAAGAATCACCGAATTCGTCGCGAAAGTTCTTTTCAAGAGAGAGAGAGACGACCTCGACATAGTTAAAGCCTTTGATCGGGTATAGCACGAGGGCCTTATCTTCAAACACAACGAATTGAACATTCCATAAGACATCACTTTATGGATCGATTCAAGAACAGATATTTCAGAATCAAACTAAATAAAGATTTTTCCAAATAAATGCTGGTGTGCCACAGGGAGACATTCTAGGCCCCTCCCCCCAGCTATATATCATCTACACGTCCATTATAAGTTTCAAAACGAACATGAAACCATCGCCTTTCATGCAGACGGCACTGCACTGATCACAAGATCTATAAAGTTTTAATTAGCCTATTTAAGGTAACTCCTCAAACCTGTAAGATGGAGTCTTAGAACGTGAAGATCCGATGATTAGATCAAAAGTTATTCAGGGTGTTACGGTTTTTATTTTGTGTACTTTACGATACTAAACATTTGGATAGTACATCAAAAAGTTTAGCAAACGCATGCTTTGAAATTTAACTTCTATGTACTTCATTCTTAAAGAACATTCATTAACCCTTTTTCCCCATGAAAACTGTAATAAATGTTTTTTGAAAGAACTCGTGACAATTAAAACCTTCTGACATCCATTAGACAGCTTGACAGATGATGTCATTAAATTAAAACAAACATCGAAATGAATGGGACATTAAATAAGGTCAAAGATCTCAACTATTTTTTTTATACCACGACGGAAACCGAACTGTGCAATAATGAAACTAAAAAGGAATTTAAAACAACAGAAATATATTCCGCAATGTTGAAACAGAAGATTGGGGCATGGATCACATCAAGAGTTGTTTATCAGCAATTTTGAAACAGAAGATGGGGGCGTGGATCACATCAAGAGTTCTTAATTATGGGATAGATGATGGGGGCATGGATCACATTAAGAGTTCTTAATTATGGGATAGATGATGGGGGCATGGATCACATCAAGAGTTCTTTATCAGAAATTTTGAAGCCTAAGGGAGTACGGATCACATTAAGAGTTCTTTATTAGGAATTTTGGAACAGAAGATGGGGCACGGATCACATTAAGAGTTCTTTATCAGAAATTTTGGAGCAGAAGATAGAGCCACTGATCACATCAAGATTACTTTTTCTGAACCCATGGGATAGAAAAAAGTGAATGAATTACATCAAGAGTCGGCTATAAATTTTCAATATCTAAAATGAAGTTTAAATTATTTAAATAATGAGTATAATTTTTTTTCACAAACAGTGAGATTAATGTAATATGACTCAAAAAAAATAAAATTACAATTCATATGTCTTACGATATTTTCGTTACCTCCTAGTCCTTAAATTTAAACACATTCAAGAAACTCAAACGACATTTATTTGAATAGTTAAGGAAGTTTAAATACATTTCAAATAAGTATGGTTTAAAGTTTTGTAAGTTACGACTATTTCAAACAAAAGTGTTCGCTTAAACACTGATTTAAATTAAAATGTTACCAATATTTTATCTGTATATTAATATGCAGAGAGAAATAAGTATTTTGTTAATTTTTTCGATCTAGATCAGCTGCTTTCGGTTACAGAAGTTTAGAATAATCACCTCTCTTTCAGTAGAACATGGGCTTTATAAACAAAATATATAAAGACAATTGTGAATGTATTAATCAATGAGAGACTACTTTTATTTGTTGAAAATATTTAAGAAGATTAATACTGAATAATATTTTTCATAGTTTTATCATCTTAAATTTGGTTTTAAGTCAGACAATTTAATTCACAGTTTTGGAACTGAGTCTAGAATTTATGAATTTGTGAAATATATCTGTGTGTGTGTCCTGAAATTTTGACAGTGGCAGGACGGCGCAACTTTAGCTCTCCTTCCTAAAAATCGTTCAAATAGATCATTATCAGGAGAGACATTCTATATTAATAAGAGAAAATAGAACTTTCTAACTGGTTTAGAGCTAGCACTATTGATATAAATGAAACTGCCGACGATTTTAATGATAGCGCTAGTGATGTTTGTTTGCTTTGCTCTCATTCATCAACTAAGGAGTTTATTGCACGTTTTCAGATATTTAATTATATTTTATTAGTTATGTCAGGCAATATCTATGATCAACGTGAGCTTGATAGCATAGGTGGACTACGTCACCAAATTAGTATTCCTTAAGTCATTTGAAACTACATGATTATTTTTTTTATAATTATGCTTTTGAAACGTATTTCAAGAAAACTAAATAATTTTAAATCAACCGTAAGCTACTCCATTCAACAAGCAGTGGTCCTTCAAGCTCCGAGCAAACACGTAAGAGTTAGTTGATGGGCTGCAACTCGTCGGCCTGCATATGATCTATCTGATTAAAGTTTGGTGAAAATGCTGGTCATTTCATTGAGCTCTTGTCCAAGAGTTCGTGGGTTCGATCCCCGCCGGCCGAAGATTCCCCGAGTAGTAAATGGTGACTGATGCACGCTAAATCTGTCGAGTCCCAAAGTCCTCCATGTTCCCATAACAAATCAATACCTCTGGGGGTACTGATCCAAGAGTTTCCTTGTCTTCTGGATTGAGATCAAAATGACAAGGCTACTGAGTTGAACATTAGTAGTCGTAAACCCAAAATTGTGTTGGCTGTTCAGAGACGGATATAAGACAGAATACATTCGTTCACGGTGTATTGGTGAGACGAGAGCACACATTCTGTGTTTCTGAAACAAACGTACACATTATTCCAGAATGATGTCCCGAAACATTTGGCTTAGTCATAGTTTGTCGATTTGAACGAGCAGATCTGTTCAGGAGCCCAGTATAATTCCACCACAAAATACTGCCCCCACCTGCATGATGTTCTTCAGTGATGGTGTCTTGGTGTTCTCCTTCTGAAACTCCAATGTAAATCAGACTCCAAAGTATCGTCGGAAAAAAGCCACGGTGACGATGTTTATATTACAACTGCAGGCTAATCGCTAGAGAATTGCGACGAGCAGAGCAGGATGGCGAGCATTCGCCAAAAGTCTGTTGACTGTGGTACCCGTGGTTGCAGATATATTTCATTTTATAGCCGTCGTTGAACAGCAGACCCAATTTTTGGGTATACGACTACTCACGTTCAACTCTGTAGCCTTGTCATTTTGAACCCAATCCAGAAGACAAGGGAACTCCTGGATCAAGTAGTGGGAGAAATGCTGCCTTCGTGGAGGACGTTTTTGATGGAACTAACCCGCATTTGCGTAACATGGTAAGGAAAACCTCGAAAACAGGAAGAAGTTAACTGAAAATTGAAGCGACAGGGAGACGCTTCCCGTTCCGGAGTTGAATGGCTACTGAATGATATTGACATGAGCGCCGCTTCAAGGCATCATTTGACAATTCTTAACAGGTCAAGACATGGTACCGTTCTTCTCTCCAGATGGCGAGAGGTGCGATGGCGAATATTGGAATGAACACTCCAGTTCGGATATTCTAATGAGCGTTAAAATATCATTGCTTCTATGGAACAGCAAAAGGAACTTTATGGAACGAGCAGAATAATAGACCGCTCCATAATAATAATAAAAGTAGTAGCAATAAAAGTAACACTAAAAATCACTGTGCAGTCGAAACATTCCAAGCCTGAGGAAAGCGAGATGGGTGAAAAGCGTTGCCAAGTGTGGTAGACCGTTTTACTAAATTTCTCTTTCGCAATGTTTCGGACAATTTTGAAGCAAGTCTCGAAACTCTCTAATTAAAATTATCTAAGAAATCTTACTGAAAATTTCTCTAGCTAAAAAATATCTAGCGAGTAAAGTTAAGTATTAGGAACTCTAGTATCCTATAACCGGGGAGGTCAAACTGAAATAAAACCACGTCACGGTGAGATTTTACGAGATTTTAATTCTTTGATATTACTGGCAATAGCGACACAGAGCAACCGATGAAATGATTGAATGAAGATTTATTTTAATGTGTTTGTGAACAGATGGAGACTCGAATTGTTTATGAAATTAATTGCTTATGAAAAAATGTTGCCATAAATAAAACAAAAAAACTTTGAAATTTTGTTGTTTATCATGTAATAAATGATTATTGAACGAGTAAATGAGTTAATTTTAGCACTACGTCAATGTTTTTGTTGTTCTGCGAAAATTTGAATTGGTATAAGCTAGCTATGCGAAATAGTGCTCTGTAAATTTCAGTGAAAACGAACATTTTAAAATAAAAAAACGAAGAGCATACATGCTTTCTTATGTACAGTGAGCCAAAAATAAAATGGACCACCTTGAATAACTTTTTATGCAATGATCGCATCTTCACGATTAAGGACTCAATCTTAATGGTTCAAAGGGGTAACTTCATATAATCCAAGTAACAGACGATATTTTAAGTTACTAAATCAGACTCAAAAACGTACTTTCTCTGAATAAACATACCTCTTTTAGACGGATTCGGATTTTTAACCCCCAAAATATAGGGGGTAGCTGGAATCTGGCAAATAGGGTCCTCATAGTTTGGTCAAGAGAATGATCCGAGCTTTAGACCCCCTAATGTTACTTTTATTTTTTGCGTATTTCGCCACATCTCGAGAACTTTTTAGGCGAATTGAAAAATCTTTGCACACAATTATAAAATTCGTGCATCCAAAGGTAAATCAACGCGAAAAATTAAGTTTTAGTAAATATTTATTATTTTTTATTTAGTAATAGTCAAAAAAATTTTTAATTGCTAGGCATTCAATCTTTTTCATAATTTTAAAGTATCTAATTTTACAGGACAAAATACAAAATTTGTGCGAAATCGTTTGAGTAGTTCGTAAGAAATCGAATTTTAAAAATGTTATAGATTTGAAATTCTATTTCTCAGGAATTATTCAACCGATTTCTCTCCGATTTTGTATTTTGCAATGTTAAATTAGATATTTTAAAATTATATAAAAATTTATGTACCTTATAGTTCAAAAGTTTTACTACTTTTATTAAATAAAATTATAAAATAATATCATTAAAATAATAAAATATGTTATTAAATAATACTGTTTGTGGTGTAAATGAAAACAATAACTGGAGAACGAGATTTAACATTGAACTGTACAAGATTTATTCACATCCCGATATTATTAAATACATAAAAAAATAGAAAGAATTGGATGGCCCACGTGATTCGAGTGAGAGATGACAACAGAATAAAAAAGATATTGCTTTTCAGACCCACTGGAACAAGAAAGCTGGAAAAGCCGTGATTGAGATGAGCTGACTCGGAGGATTTCTCGCAATTAATGAAAAGAATTGGAGATCAAAGATAAATCGAAAGTCGTTATGGAGGAATCTTCAGAAGAAGGCACTGGCCCACATTGGGCTGTTTGGCCAATGATGATGTTGATTCTTAGTAAATAATTAAATATATCGTTTAAAAGATAGAAAAAACACTCCTTTACTACTGGTAGCAAATTTTAAAGGTATTGAACTTTCAGGATTGTCAAGACTTTCAGCACCGCCGAAGAATGCATGCTGTAAATTTGCGACACTTCCAATAGACGATGGGTATCGTATAAAAAAATAATATATGCACACATTGTATTTACTAAAATATTTGTTTATTTTTTTCCTCGACGATTCCAGCATGCAACATTTATTTTACAATTGGGTACTTGCACTTCAAGAAGAAGAAGAAGATCACGGATACTTACACATGTGACCTATGACGTCAGTGCCAGCTGATCGTTTATAAGCAAAATAAAGTATTAAAGTAAAACTAAGTTTCTCCGCATAAGTTAGAATGTTCATTAACGTTAAGTAATTAAATACAGTGCCGTTTCATGCATTGATTGAAATATAATTTTTTCTCATCTACGTTTTTTTATTAAGATATATTATTTGCTTATGTATTTTATTGTAATAATGATACATTTTTGCTTTGTGAAACCTGGCAACTTCGATGCATAAGTTTATGTTCCACATGTCTTCGTGTCTGTCATTGTGTTTTAGAATTTAGTGAAAAAATCTTTGTGTGAGAATATAAAATGTGTCACTTAAGAGAATTGATGTTTGGTGGGCTTGGTTTATTCGAAATAGAATGGATAGAACAGTTGCTAACATAAACAAATACCTTGTTTCAACAACTGATCAGGATCAAGATACCCACATTACGTCACTAGCAGGCATCCCATTGACAAAATAAATGCATTTAATTTATTTTAAAAGTGGATGCAACACATATAATTTAAACCAATCATTGATGAAACAATTACTACGATCTTTGTCACATTCGAGAAAAATTTAACAAACGGCGATAAATGATTCACTAGGAAATTTTAAAGACTTTAATTTCATTTCAGTTTTAGGAATTACGTTGGACAGTTTGGACACGTAGATATACGTTACAAAATATATTTTATTAGATAAAAATTAATCTGTTTCCTTAAACTTTTCCCACTTCTTACCCTTTCGCCATCCTGTATTTTGGAAATCAAATAGGTGGCATAAAAGTTGCGTTTAACACTTTATTATGGAAAAATTAACAACTGGTACAAAAATGTGTGATTTGTGAGTATAAAATTAAATATATTTGTGAATAGATTCATTGAAAATATTTTCTTTTCTTTTAATAATATAGAAAAATAAACTTTTTCTCTTCACGCTAGTTAACAAGCAAGTCTCTCTTCCATGTCCGTCCTGGGCCACTCTTATCCACTTAGTTCCGCTTTGCACAGATCTAGGCGCCTAGAGCCATGGTTGTTGTTGTCGTCGTCTGTCATTAAGGCAGAGGGGGTGCGATTGTTCTTGTTTTTCCGTGGCACCATCTAGGGCCAATAATTCGACTATACTGCACCCATACGTCATTGCCGTTCATAGAATGGACCCATTCATGCACCCATTCATTTGTACACTGATCGTATTTTTGATCTGAACCAGAGAACGATCCATCTTCAATTCAGTACCCATTCAGAGGTATTGAATTGTTTTGGGAACATGGAGGACTTTGTTACTCGACAGATTTAATATGCACCAATCACCATTTACTACACTTCGTTCTGCTGGATTCGAACTCCCGTTCTCACAAACGTGAGTGGAGCCTTTTACTAATCAAGTGTCGGCTTTTCCCACTTTCGTTTTTGAGCGATGTTACAGCAAGACTAACTCGTTTTAAGCGCATGTTCATCTCTTTCTTCTCATAAATGGGTGATAATTTCGCCTTTATTTGTAGAGCGTTATTTGAAATAATATTAGACCAGAAAATTTTTAAAATAATTTTGAAACATTTGTTCTAGAATTTTTCTAGTTTTCTATTTCACTTTTGGAGAGGTTACAACATTCAGCACCTTTTAGAAGTGGACAGCAGCTTTAAAAACATTTATTTCGTGGTTATATTTGAAGCTCTCCAAAATTTTTGGTCAGCTTCTGAAACAGATCCTAGATTTTATGATTTTTTAATTTATATCATCGTTGCTACCATCTTCTTTAATTACTATTGCTCCAAGGTATGGGAAAGAATCAAACTTCTTCGGAATTTATTTTCATTTTATTATTAGATTTTGCATTTATTCAAAATGGCTTTTGTTTTTATTCTTATTAATTTGTAGACCAATTTGATTTGCATATTTATTACATTTTTTTTCACTGTTCTTTTCAAGATAGATGAAAGGAGGTTATCTGCAGAATCAAGATTCTATAGGAGTGTTAAAATTCATATTAAGAAGGTTAAATTTGCTTTTTAATGCAATACAATTGTGAAGGTTTTTTGAGAGTAAAAAAAAAATTGCTTTAAAATAATTGAATCAATTATTATTAATTGCATTCTTATGAATTCCAGTTGAGATTTTACTATGTTTACCATATGGTTCGAAAAAAAAATCATCAAAACTTATAATAAAACAATAATTATAAAATATATCTATAAAAATCTTCATGTGTCTCTTTTTTTACAGAATAAGGCATATTTTTTTATTTGTATCCTTATTCAAATGTATCAATTCGTAATGTAATGAGTATATCGTACAGACCGATCTTAATATATATTTTTAGAATCCTTCATGAAGACAAAAAACACAATTAGTATATAACAGTAAAAAAAATCCTATAGAAATCTGACAAATAACAGTACAGGAAAGCAGGCGTAATAAATAGCTAAATTGGTTTGATTGTCGGAAGAAATAGAGAGGATCTGAAAAAACATCAAGTTTGAACTTCCAACGAAACCTGTTTTAATGTTTATTACATTCGCCTTCCTCTACTGAAATTTGCCATATTTTTGAATAATAATTGCTTTAATACAATTTTGTTCCTTTCCATGTGTTGATTTCTTGTTTTCATTTTTGATAAGGATTCTAAAAGTAAATTTAGGGAATGTATAATTGAATTCATTCTGATATCATTTTTAATTATTAAAAACGTTTCTATTTATGACTAACGATTTAACAATGAATATTTTTCTTTATAAATTATTCTATATTATGAATAACAAATAATATTACCTCTCAAAAGTATCAAAAGATTTTTTTATTATTTTCATATCAGAAGACTTCCTTCACCTTCATTCTTCTTTTTTTACTTAAACGTTGATACATTTTTTTAAGAAATATTATTTTTATAAAAGGTATAATTATTTTAATCTTATATGACACCAATAGAGTAATATGTTGATAGTAATAAAATAAACTATTACCAAGATTTTAAAAAAAATACATAATTGTACTTAAAACTTACAAATAATATGGAATATATACATAAAAAATGTGTTTAGTTCTTAATCAAAAATGGATTTTTTAGCTCGTCAAATTTCAACTCTGTACGTAGTTGCATTTCTGCTGCCTGCAGTTTAGAGTTGGGCAAAACGAATCACCAAAATGATTCGAATCAATAGAATAAGTTAACTTTAGTAATTCGAACTGATTCGAAACACTTGTTGAGTTGAATCACTGTTTTGAAGCACCACTGACTCGAATCCCTTACTGATTCGAATTTACTTATTGATTCGAATTACCATTAGTAGATTTTTATAGATAGTTAAATACCTTTAAATATATAGTTCACAATTACTATTTTAATTATTGAAACGTTAGTGCTAAAATTTGAAAGAAATTAAATTTTAAGATCGAGATTCAAATATGTGGTTTATGAATTCTACTTTATTTAATGAAATGTTAGTGTAGAGAATCCAAATAAATTAAATCAGTTTAAGAACAATAAATAAATGATCCCAAGAAACTGAAGCTGTTTGATTCTACTTGATTCAAAACTCCATTCGGTTCAAACATAAATAAATAACAAATATCAGTCGACATGATAAAAATGCTTGAAAAATAGGCGCCCAATTTCAAGACTTGCTAAACGTGAATACGAAGAAACAAGAGTGATTTGAAATAAAAATTTAAAGTTGTCAACGAAGACTGGAAAAAAGGTGAAAAACGAAACTGGAAAAACTGCAGTGACCGAGAGGGACAAATCAGAGTGGTAAAATGCATTTCCACGCACTTAGGAGAAGTCTTCGGATCATCCTCAGGGATATATCCCAGACCGTCGCCAATAGCCCATTGTGCAGCTCTAGTGCGACGTAAATTAACTACAACTACAGCACTTAGGAGAAGTTGTTTTTCCATTTTTCGTTGGCAACTTGACGTTTTTATTTCAAATTACTTTTGTTTCTTCGAATTCACGTCTGGTAAGTCTTGAAAATGACTTAGAAGAGCTTGAAGCATGTCGGCTGTTATTTGCTATTTATATGTTTTTAAAGGCATGAAGTTTTTATTCATGTAAAGTTTACGAGCAGTTTTGGACTAGACAAGAGAGTGACCTTTAGGTAATTTTAAAATTTTTAAGGAAATCGTTAATGAGTTATGAGTATAAAAAAGAACTTTTTATCTCAAGTCAGTCTTGGATATGATACTTAGAGAATCATCCATATAACAGTTTAAAATTATAGCTTAGCCACAAGTGTAATGGCGAAAGAATTGTTAAAACACATTCACTTAATAGGGTTTTTAATACATTTTTTCTCCAAGATTTAAAATATGAAAATCAATACCTTTTTCTAATTTTATGCAAATTTTTATGTTCTGTGTCAAGGAAAGTCAGGACAGTGTGGGTAATATACGGTCCTGCACTGTCCTGTTGGAACGTAGCGTTATGCAGGCCTCGGCAGAGATAAGGCAGAGCAACTGACCCTCACAAATCAGAAATGTAACAGCTGCTGTTCAAATTGCCGGCAATGCGAACAAGAGGTGATCGAGACGTGTATCCAATGGCACCCCATACCATTACTCCAAGGTGATGGGCCAGTACGACGATGTCGAATGCAAGCTGCCAGTGGACTTTCTCCCCGATGTCGCCAAACACGGATGCAGACGTCATGATGTTGTATACAGATCCTGGATTCGTCTGAAAAGAAGACGTCATGCCATTCTTGCGTCCATGTTCGTCGTTGATCACACCATTGGAGACGCTCCTGCCTGTGATCAGCGTCAAGGGCAGCCAAAGTCATGGTCGCCATGCTGACATTTCATGCTGCTGCAAACGTCGTGGAACTATTCGTGCAGATACTTGTTGTCTTGCAAATGACCCCATATGTTGACTAAGGGTTCGTGACGTAGCTCTACGATCCCTTAAGTCCATGTGCTTCTCGGCTGTTACTCATGGGGGATTTCTGAGACCCTGCACGTTGTTACATATGACCGTCATGAACCCATCGATTCCATATTCTGCTAACAGTCATGGGATCTCGACCAACGCGAGCAGCAATACTTCTGTATGATAAACCGCAATCCCGGTAGGCTACAATTCGACCTCGATCAAACTCAGACACGTGCTGGTAGGCATTTCTCCTTCTTACACGAGGTATAACAGAAACATTTTTACCCAAGAACAACGCTCAAATTCAATTTCTGTATCAGAAGCTAACAGTCAAATATCTTCTTTTATATACATTGTAGGTGTCGCTATCATCGCCTGACTTGCACGAATACGCTGATAAGCTAATCATTTCTATACCACAATACCACAGCGTGCCTTATCCGTCCTGCAAATTTCACGTTCGTGATGTGTCACCTTCCTGGTGTAGCAATTTTAATGGCCTGTAGTATATATATATATATAT
>NC_092212.1:1580860-1617842 GCF_043381705.1 Parasteatoda tepidariorum | reverse complement strand
AGCATATATATTCTTTCAGCTGTTTATCACGGAGAATTATCTGAATGAACTTCTAAAAACAGTTAACCTTTAAATAAATAAGAAACTAAATTCCAGAACAACTCATCATTAAAAACACATGGGCTTATAGATAATAGGTAATGAAATACCCCATTTCTGATCTCTTCTTTAATAATGAAACAGATGTTAAAGGGAAGTCTTTGAAAGTTGCGACAACTAATTATTCGCACCAGATGAACTTAAATTGTTTCTCTCAAGATGTCAAAGGCGGAATCTAAATTGAAATGTTGAGTATAAAAACCTTAACGATTAAACGAGAATCAACTTTCCTTCCTGGCAATTCTGTTCAAAACAACGTAACATTGTAATTCATTAAAAAGATTTTTTTTCACTTCCTGAAAACATGTAAGTATCGTGCATTTATATTCTTATATACGGATATACAGTCTAACCCCGCTACAATGATCCCGGGATATAGTGAAAACTCGGTTATAGTGAACATTTTTAGTACCACGCAATTATTCAAGTAATGCTTATAATGAACAGTTAAGAAAGTAGTTATTCGCTAACTCAAATTTCCTTTCTGCAGGAATTTAAAAAAAAAGTTGCAAAATTTTATAATCCCAAAAGTGTATTAATTACGAAACAAATGAAGTCATACAGAGAAGTGTTGAAAATAATATGACTAGAATGTTTACCAAATCGATTGACGACGAAGCCATGTGGAACATAAACAAACACCAAAGTTGCCAGGTACACAAAAAAATATATCACGGTTACAATAAAATACATAAACAAATAATAAATCTAGGTTAAGCAAATGACGCAGACGAGAAAGAATTATATTTTAACAAATTCGATGTGCGATACGGCACTGCATTTAATTAACATTCTAATTTAGGCTGAGAAACTTATTTTGAATTTAATACGCCATTTTGCTGATAAAGATTAGCTGGTGCTGACGTTATAGGACACTTGTGTGGGTATGGGATATCTTCTTCTTGAAGTGCCAGTACCTAATTAGGAGAGTATTCTCTAGGAAAGGGTCGAGTTGCTCAAAGTACGCTCGCTTCCGAATACCACAGTCATTTTGAATGATTATGAGGAGCTTCAACTATGAACTTATTTAAACTCTTCCTCTGATTTTATAAAACAGCTGAAGCATAAAATATTTCATAGAAAATAAATGATCTTTCATATACTACCAGTCTTGATTAACGCTGTTATACCTAGTGTTAAATTAAGAATCCAGTTAATATAAAGTATAACATTTACTATATAATTAAAATGAAGAGTTTGTTTGTGCTTATGTGTTGTATATGTGAGCCCCCCCCACCCTATCTCTATATGGTTTATATGGCACCTATGTTCAACTATGAGATGTTCAACCCGTATGGAGAACGATTATTTACTTCGTTTAGTGAAGTTATAATAAATTATAATGTATGGGTATGAATGCTGACAAACCAAATTGACATGTTTTCTTGTTTCAAACATTAATTGCAGGATTATATGAAAAAAAACTTACTATTTTGTTTTTTTTACGAAACAAAAGCATGAATATAGTTATTCAACTTTTACTTAATTAAAATGAAAATTCATGTTCATGAAATTAAAGAAAAATATCGTTTAAGTATGTCAATATCACACATTGTGACATTAAGATCATAATATTAATATATTTATAAGATAGAATGTGATCGTATGAAGTATGAATTTAGTGCTAAAAAAAGTATGATACGTGAAGGGCATGGCTTACTCGAGATAGAATGGAGAGAGCAGTTACTAACGTAAACAAATGCCCCGCTTCATCAGGATTGAGATACCCCCACACTACGTCACTTGCAGCTATCCCATTGTAGATTTCTTTAAAACCTTGTCNTATTTGTTTAAGCAAAATTACTTTGTTACAATATAATATTCTAATACCAAAAAAAGTACTTACGTAGCGTGAAAATATCTTTTGTGATGCAACTCTTTCAAAAATACATGAAAATGGTTGCCAGCAGGGGTGTACATGTAGATTTATTAAATACACCTTGTGAGCTGCCTAGGATATAAATCTAGAAACCGACACTCGAAATTTTTGCTCTGTTACAATCGTACCCTGTTACAATTGACCCCACTCTCCCCTACTAAAAAAATATGATACGTGAAGGGCATGGCTTACTCGAAATAGAATGAAGAGAGCAGTTACTAACGTAAACAAATGCCCCGTTTCAATAGCCCATCAGGATCGAGATACCCCCACACTACGTCACTTGCAGTTATCCCATTGTAGATTCCTTTAAAAGCTTTTAAATCTTAGACAGAGCTGAGAGAACATAAGACAAAACTAAAGAAACGTAAGACGGGAAGAGAAAAATCTTATCATGAAATGAACAGCAAATTGCACGCCTTGAGTCGATTACAGTTATGAAAAAGATAATCGATAGCGTAAAAACAAATATAAATTAAAAGAGTAAAAATGTAAAAACTAAATAAACTCACAAAAATAAAATGCTAAAAGTTAAGAATGACGACCGAAAACAAACTAAACTAATTTAAGTTGTTGAATTTGGAGTTGTAGGCTTACATGTGCTGTAGCAACATCACAGTTAGTTTAAATATCAAGGAAGCTTTTTATCATTTCAAGCTTAAACATGGCACTAACAAATTCATCAGTTCATTTGATTTTCCGTGGACATCAGACCTAATTAAATGACAGCAAATTCCTCAATGGATGATATAATTCGAATTTCATAATTTTCCTATAGAGGGTTGGTAGGTACTTTATTTACGTCACACTAGAGCTGCAAAGTGGGCTATTGGTGACGGTTTGGGAAACATCCCTGATTATGATCCGAAAACATGCCTTCGCAACTTTGAGCCTACGCATAGGGAATGCTTTGGTAGCCCGATAACCTGCGCACGATGTCGAGCTATTTACGGTAGAACAGTTTAACGAGGACCGATACCGCGCAATTTTGATCCCTACGCAGGCTGATGAAAGTGTTCACCCACCAGTTTACTGACCGCAGATAGTGATGCTTGACTTCCGTATTCTACTGGGAATCGTGTCTTTATCATATCGCGTAGAGGGAAGTCCACAATTCTCAACAAAACCTACTGTCCCAAAAAGGTCATGGTATACTTTGTGCTAAGTAGACTAAAGCAAAAAAAAAAATGAAAAATGACATGAATAAAGCACTATAGTACAGAAAAGGACGTGCTATAGTTTCGGTCCTATAAACAAGAATCTTTATCAGTGTTATCAGTGTCTAAACATCGTTTTTGGTGTTTTGACTGTTTAAGCAGTGAGGAAGTATCTTGTTTATAGCACCGGAAGTACAGTATGTATATTGCTGCATGTCAATT
This sequence comes from Parasteatoda tepidariorum, assembly GCF_043381705.1. NCBI lineage: Eukaryota > Metazoa > Arthropoda > Arachnida > Araneae > Theridiidae > Parasteatoda > Parasteatoda tepidariorum. The sequence continues at coordinate 1,614,485 of NC_092212.1, read as the reverse complement.
TTTTATATTTTATAACCATCGTAGAACTGTCGACCCAATTTTTGGGTTTTCATCAACTAATAACAAGCTTAAGCCCGTCCCGCCCCCGTAAGGGGGCATCCGGGGGCACTCCGAAAGTTCGAAGTGAGCGTAACAGTTCAATTACATGAGCAAACATATTCAAAATTTTCAAATTAGAGTTTTAACAAATAGGTGGAATATTAAATATGAAATCCAGAAAACGGTGCTACTTAGAAATAAACTAAGGAAACAAACATTACAAAGAAAATAAACAGTAACAATCAGAAGAGATATTGATGTCGCATCTTCAGTAGGGGTGCAAAGTTAATAAAAGGAAACAATTTCACATGGAAAATAAAGGATGTTTGTAACTCAGAATATAATTATGGCTGGCACAACAGTACTAAAGTTATCAAATTCCAGTAATTATTATTATTATTTTTTTTTAAACAGAAAGGACATATATATACCATATATAAAAACTCTAGGAACACAAGTGATTAAAATTTTCAAAATGAGGAATCACATAGGGGCAGAGATTGACAAAGCATGAGACTAAAGCTCCAAAAAAAAAATTTTAAGAGAAAATTCAAGTAATAATCAAACCATAACAGGTAAGTTAATAAGCCGTGATTTAGGTGTATTTTTCCTAACAAGAGGCAGCAAAAGGCCATCAGGATTCAGGGAGGTGCCTTGTTACTAAACAATTTTCTTATTATTTCCTCAATTCCCTTTTTTATTTTAGGGTTTGACCAATGCTGCTTTATAAACTCGTAGGTGGTTTTTGAATGAAAAAATTTCTCTCTAATGTGCTTAAAATTTGTACACTGGATTAAAATATGTTCCCAATCCTCAACAAGCTGACAGGTACTGCACAGCTGAGCTCCCCCAAAAAACCTGGCTTGATGTTGTCCATGACAGCCGTGATTAGTTAGGAATTGATTTAAAAAGAAATTCCCCATGATTTTCCTCGTTTGAACTTTCGGGAGGAGCTCGAATGTGTGCCTTCCCTTTGTGAAGCTGTCACTCCATCTCTCCTGCCATTCAATCAATTTTTCGCGTTCCAAAGTTTTTCTTGCAGTCCGCCTGCTAGGATCTTCAAACAGGTCGACCGTTGATCTCTCACAGGCTAATTTGGCTAACCTATCAGCTTCTTCGTTGCCCTTATGGCCTGCATGTGCTTTTATCCAATGTAAAGCGATATTGTTTGTGAATTCTTGTTTTATTAAGTGGACTAAATACTCTTTAGAGTTGCTGCTTTCCAAAGCTTGCAGGCTAGACAGGGAATCCGTATAAATTGAGATATTGTCTGTAATTCTTTGTTCTTTAAGCCAACGAATCGACTGGAGAATGGCCCATAATTCAGCCTTAAACACGGAAACGTGATCAGAGATGCGAAAGGTTTTTTCATCAACTAATGTTCAACTGCGTAGCCTTGTCACTTTGAATCCAATCCAGAAGACAAGGGAACTCCTGGATTGAGTATTGAGAGAAATTTGCCTTCGTGGAGGGCATTTTGCGCATTCGCCTTACATGAAGACCCGCATTCTAACCCGCATTCGCCTTACATGAAGAGGAAGACCACGAGAACCTTCCACGGTTAGCCTACGCCAAGGGGACTCTAACCCATGACCCGTCTACCACAGAGGATATTTTTACGTCAGCACTGTGTTCAGTGTAAGCCTGATATGTAATTCGTATTAACCAGCCATGGCTGGGATTCAAACCCGGTTCACCTGATTGGAAGGCTCTTTCCCCTGAGCCATCCAGTATTTTCATTTGAGCTTTATTCACGTTGTTGTTTTAGTAACATTGCCATCTATTTTCCCGTTCACTCCACTTCGTCACAAAATATCGGCTTGAATCTGTGAACTCTACTAAAAATGTTGTCTGCTTTTTGTCGGACTATTTAATTACTGCTTAAGTTAGCTTGATTATTTATGACTCTTACAGTGTTTTTTGTACACCAACACTTCTTTCTGGAAAAGGAAATTAAAGTTTAAATATAAAATTCTGCTCAGTCACTCGTACCATAATGGGAGAGTTTGCGCTTCTGCTACTTAGGAGATATTGAGCCCATTCTTCTCTCACGGTTCTCAAAAACGAGAATAACGAAGTGGGACATTTATTCAAGGATTGGGATACCCTGCTTGGCAGTGAAATGGGCCCGTGTCAAAGAGGTCGTGGGTTCGATCCTCACACTGATGCTCGTTAAATCGGTCGGATCACAAAGTCCACCATGTTCCAATAACTAAACATACCTCTGGGGGTACTGATCCAAGAGTTTCCACTTCTTCTGCATTGGGTTCAAAATGACAAGGCTACGGAGTTGAACATTAGTAGTCATAAACCCAAAAAAATTGGGTCGGCTGTTCAGTAACGGTTATAAAATAAAATATAAAATCGGGAGCACCTCTTATAGTGGAGATTTTTTATAATCTTACAGAAAACAAGGAAAAGACGCTAAAATGAAATTTTTAAAAATAAGTAATCGAGATAGAAATAATAGAAAAATGGAAAATTTTATATACAGTAGAATGTACAGTGCTCAATTAAAAGAATACCCTACTTTGCACTCTAACTTAGTTTGAGTTCTTGCCTTCCGTCTAAAATGTAGCGACTTTTATTTGTTCTTTTCAATTAAATATATAATCTTCTTCAGCAAGAGTTTCACAAGGTTATCAACTGGAAAATAGGTGTTGTTTTAGGTTTTTTATGTCCGCTCTCTTTTCAACTAGATTACCTTCATAGTCTAGATCAATTTTGAACACCATAATTGCAAATAAAGAACTGAAAAGATTCTTCTTGCGTAAGCATTCATACAACAGCAGCACAAGAAAATCAATTAAAAAAAAGCAGATGATAATTTTGGAACTTCTTGGAATGGGAGTGCCTGCAGCAAGTGACGTAGTGTGGGTACCTCGATCCTCATGGGTAGTAGAAATGTGGTATTTGTTTACGTTTGCAACCTTTCTCTCCATTCTATTTCGAATAAGAGAAGCCCATCAAATATCAATTCTTTTAAGTAACACGTTCTAAATTCTTTTGTAAAGATTTTTTTTCAAGGATTTCAATTCTTTCACTCTATATTTACACAGATATTTAACACAAAGGCAGACACGAAGCCAAGTGGAACATAAACAAATTTATTATGCATTGAAGTTGCCAGATACGCAAAACAAAAATATATCACGGTTATAATAAAATACATAAACAAATAATAAATCTGAGTTAAGTAGACGAGAAAGAAATATATTTCAACTCATTCGATGTGCGATACGGCTCTGTATTTAAATAACTTATATTTCATTAACATTCTAAATTATTTAGAGAAACTTAGCTCAACTTTAATACGCCATTTTGCTAATGATAGTATTGGATGATTAGCTGGCGCTGACGTCATAGGTCACATGTGTGAGTATAGGAGGTCTTTTTCTTCTTGAAGTTCAAGTACCCAATTGATTCTTTACTAGAATGAGTTTTTTGTTTTTGTTTTCTCCAGTGTGTATTCTTAATGTGCTTACGTAATATGAATTTCAAGTGTTATGTTCTTTTTGAATAATTTATTCATATTTATTTATCTCGGTGGAAATTTTAAGATAAAAATAAATACTGAAGTAAGAGAAGTGTTTTGTAACATTTTAATAAACGTATATTGGTAGGAATTGAAAACCAATTTAGCCCGTTCAGTGACAAGGGGAATCAATTGATGGTGCTTTTACAACTTACAACGTAAAATGTGACCGTGTTTATAAAGGTCTATCCAGAAAAAAAAAAGCATTTGATCAGTGATCGCTAAATTGTAACCACAATTTTCTCACTTTCGTAATGAATCGTCAGAATGCTTTTATGCGCGACAGTTCGATATCAATTTATATACCTGACATGTTTCATATTTAATATAATTTTTTGAACTATTATTTGTAATTAAATTAGCGACTTATGCAGAATACCACACCTTTAGAGTAACTAATTTAAAAAAAAGCTTTTTTTTAAAATAAGAATCGCTATTTGGATTTTAAAATCGCGTGAATATGTATCACGATATTGGATTTTGAAACGCGAAAACATAAATTGCGATATTGAATTTTTAAATAGCTTAAATATGAATTGCGATGCATAATTTTTAGATCATAGGAACATGAATAGCAATGCGTAGTTTTTAAATCACGTATAAATACGAAAATCGTTTTTGATATGACAAGCTCGTAAATACGAATCTCGATATTGGATATTAAACTGGCGTGAATACGAATCACGATACTTGGCTTTTAAATCACGTGAGGAGGAATTGTAATGCAGAATTTTTAAATCGTGTAAATGCGAATCGCAATGTATAACTTCTAAATCAGGTAAATACGAAAATAAAAACCATCCCAAAAAAATCGAAATTGGCCGATGAATCACATGTATGTATAAGTCATGTTAACATGATTCAACAAAAGTTTCAACATGGATCATAAGATTTTGAATCGCGAATCATAAGAGATTGAGATGGATCATAAGATTTTGAATCGCGGAAGTTCGCGAACCAATGATCTCGTGATACCCGGAATTCGCTGACAATTCATATGCCCTGCTTCTAGTTTTTAGACCCAGAAGAACGATACATAAAAAACGGGAATTCCGGTGTGCGCCCGGAATGCAACCCCCGCCTGTTTTATTTGTTTTAATTTGTTTATATTTTTTTTTGAATTAAAGTATACTCTTCTAAATTTACCTTAATGATTAATGGTATTTTTTAAAAAAACTTTTTGTCTCTTCCAGTTGCCATTGGGAATACCCTTTAACTGACTGAATTAACTGACTTTTATACAGCTACAACTATGTCAATTAAAATTAATTTTCAAAACTCGAGTGCGCTGATGCGTATGAAGAGGGAAGATGAAATGGCAGAACTTGAAAGACTATCAGCTTGGTGCAACAAACTGCAGAAGGGTTCGAATGCTGCAGATGCTGCAACTTCAGCAGCCTTTGGTGTGGGGATGTTAACCCTTGCCACAGCTTTGCCCGGTGTTGGCGCTCTTTTGGGAGGTGTTCTGATAGGAGCTGGCATCGGCAAGCGTATGATGGGCGACGCAATGGTGGATAAAAATTGTTCTGATCTTCCTATGAGAAAAATGGAAGTAAGGATGAATAGAAAAATTCATGACATCAATCGGAAGTTAGATCAGCAAACGGAAATTTTAAAGGATATTTCTGACAAAGTCAGCAAGACTCTTTCTGACATACAAGATATGAGGAAAGAAATGAGCGAAGGTTTTCTGCTCACGATAAAAACCATGAAAGAGCTCGACACCAGTCATCCCATTTCAGTCATTAAAACCGTGAGTGCATCCATTGCATTTAGTGAAAATAATAAACTGCAGGCTAGCAAACAGCAATACACGAATGTAATGAAACAGGAAATAGCCGAAGGGTTTTTCTACAGTTACATAAAACCGCAAGGAACCTTGTACGAGGCTCTGTTTTCTATCATTAACAGAAATACTGCTAAGCCGGAAAGTATTGACGATCAAAATGCTTATAATGCTTTATCTGCCCTCACTTTCGGGACTCTGACTTATGTGTCCATTTTCTTGTCTCTAATTGATCAGTACACATATGTAGCAGAATACTGTTATCAAAAAAATGACCTGGAAAATTTTAACGAGCATCTTGACCGTCTCTTATTTTACTTCCCATTTTTCGATGTTATCATCAATAAAAGTAATGAAGGTTTAATTGACAAAGTCGTTGAGATATTAAGTTATGCGAAAGACAACCACGGCGTGGGGTGGATCAGCGTAGAATTATACGATACCATCCAGAGCCAAATAAACACGCTGCAACAGTTTAAAAAGAACATTACGTCCATGTCTTTACCTGTTATTAAAGATCCCCCGGTAAATGATATCGATATCAATTTCGACGCATATGACGTGTTTCAACGTAGCACTACTGATTTCTTAGACTGGAAGAAAGGTTCCAAAATAAGTTACGCTTTGCAATACGAAAAGGATGGTAAATATTCTAAAGTTAGCAATTGGGTATCAGAGGAGGTGATGAGCGTTGCTAACCCTAAGATTGAGTTGAGAAATACGGACGAAATGAATCGACTCGTTTTCCGAAAATTCGACAACAACCCTCCCGAATTGATACGCATCGTATCGGGAGACAGCTTAAGCTTCAGAGACGTCGACAGAGATTTGTACAACTTGGTTTTCAAACGATCCTACAACGACGAAGAAATGGTTGACCGCATGTTTCAACTTATTAGGTTCGGTGCGGACCTAAAAGCAGAATTTGAGAACAAAAGAAACGTGATGCACGCAGCAGCTGAAGCTGGTAGAGTCGTTTTACTGACAAAAATTATAGACTATTCTGAGGAATCTCTTGTGAATAAAAAGGATGCATTTGGCTTGACGCCTCTCCATGTAGCAGCAGAGAACAATAAAGCAGAATTTGTGAAAGCGCTGATCGAACAAAATGCTGATGTCAACGCAAAAACGGATGACTTCAATTCGACACCCTTACACTTAGCAGTGCGTTGGAAGTGTGAGAAATGCGTCGAATATTTATTGTCCAGTAAAGATATAAGACCTAATGACTCTGATAGCGGAGGAAAAACTCCGCTGCACATTGCCGTCTCGGATAATTCGTTGAATCCAAAAGTCGTCGATAGGTTAGTCAAAGATCCCAATGTTGACGTCAATGCCAAAGATAAGTTGGGACTGACACCTTTGCACTCAGCAGTACTTTTGAATTCTAAAAAGAACTTTTTCAACCTGGCTTCGAGAAAGAACCTCGACCTGTGGGCGAAGGACAATAATAACATGACAGCACTTCACTATGCAGCAATGAGTGGATTTTCTGGACCGCTTTCTGGCATCATTCAGACTGATACTAAAGGTATAAACGAGGCTGCAACAAGCAGAGAATGGACCCCACTACATTTCGCTGCTTACTTCAAACATGAAGAAGTCATTCACTTGCTTTTGCATTCTAAAGAAACAAAGGACACGATACAGGCAGACCTACCAGATGCAGACTTGCAAACGCCGTTGCACTTGGCAGCTGCAGGTGGAGTGAAGGAAGCTGTCAAATATTTAATATCTCCTGGTCAGGCGAAAGTTTATAAAAAAACCGCAAAAGGCTATACGGCTCTCGACCTCGCACTTCTTTATAAGCACGAGGAGAGTGTTAGAGAAATTCTCACGTGGGAACGTGATCTTAACCAACAAATGGAAAATGGCTCCTATATCGCTGATCTAGATCCACTAGCCTGTGGAATAGCTCAAACAATATTCATGTGGGATCTGTGGGATTATTTAGTGGAACTGGGTCGCTGTAAAAATAATAAGCTTTACCCACTACCGAAAAAGGAAAAAAGATCTTTTATTTCGATAAGAGAAAATGTAGGAAACAATGAACACTTTTATTTTCAGAATTTCTCGAAAGAAAATGATTATCAACCGAAAGCAAAAATCTCAAGTGATTCTTTCAAGTCCAATGAAGATTTGGGCATTAAAAAATATAATATTTTTTTGAATGCAAATGTAAATGGTGCTCTACTTCTGTTGGATTTGTTTATGCGAAAGTACAGAAATGAAAAATTCACTCCAGAATTGCAAAACTTACCCTCGCCCTTTGACGAAAGAGTGCAAGCTCTGAAAATTACTGAAAAGTTAGAAAAAGTGCTCTCTGCAGTAAGTTCTGAGAAGAATATGGAAGATTTAGATTTCTTCGATGTCCATTCAAAGTTATATAAAGCTATCACGAGTCGTGATGGGCGCCGAATTGTAAATACTTTATGTTCATTCATTGAAGAGTATTCCTCACTCACTCCTGAAGAGGTTCAACAAGTTTTGACGGAAGTTACATTCGATGAACCTGAAACAATATTTCCAGAGAAACAAGCTGATGCTAACTTGAAGCGCTTAATCGAACAATCCTGCTACAATAACAAACGTTACTAAGAATCGCATTTCGGTACTGAAATCATTTTCTGTATTTATTAAGTTCAATATATAATTATACTCATTTCAATATTTAATAAATTTAAGAATGTTCAACACTAACGTCTGATGAGATTAAAGTAATTAAAATAGTTAAGATTAAAATAAATTTAATGCGTCTTGAGCACTATTTCCAATAAATAAATAAATAATAATAATAAGACAGATCAAGGCAAACACGAAGAGCGCTTAATCAAAGGTTTTACTATTACAACAAACGTTTCTACGAAACTCATTTCAATATTTAAACAAATTCTATTATGATTATAAAGTGCTGTTGAAACTGCAAGTTTAAGAATTTTGTTTTAGTTGTTGGTAAGTGTGGGATTTTTCTAAACTAATATACAGGTTAAGGGTTTATTATTTTATACCCTATTGCAGTGAATATATTTTGCTTTCAGCAGACAGTAACGCAAAATAGATGAAGTATGGAGAATCGTTTTATAATATAACATCTGATGCAATATTCCGTCTTTGAAATTTTAAATGATAACAATTCAAAATTTATTTGAACTGAAAGTTATAATTTTTGTAAAATTGTCAGATAGTTGGTTTTAAACGTGGTTTCAAGTGAATAATTTGTACTATACAAACATGTATAATCTTGCATAATTTGATGACACATTTAAATAGAACGTTATTTATTATAAAATGTATAAATTAATAAAAGTGTAAATGATGTAATTGTATCTCGTGAGAATAAACCATGTTGCTCTGTTGTATATGCATAAATTTTAATTATTCAGATTTCTTTTGTTGCAAGAGGATGTCTTCTGTTATAGTATTTTCAACAAAAAAAGATTTGTGATTACCTTTCGTAAGTCAAACACCATTCTAAGTTGATTTCTATTTTTATTTCATAACCGTCGTTGAGCATCAGATCCAATTTCTGGGTTTACGACTACAAATGTTCAACTCCGTAGCCTTGTCATTTTGAGCCCAATCCAGAAGACAAAGGAACTTCTGGATCCATTATTGGGCGAAATTTGCTTTCGTGGAGGACTTTTTGATGGAACTAAACCGCATTCGCGTTACATGGAGAGGAAACCTCTCCACGGTTAGCCTGGTGACAAGGGGACTCTAACCCACGATCCGTCTACCACTGAGGATATTTTTACGTCAGCACTGCGGTCGGTGCAAGCCGGATACGGAATTCGTATCGACCAGAAATCGTTCTAATTTGAACCCGGTTTACGTCATTGGAAGGTGAACGCTCTATCCCCATCACGACTCAAGTTGTTCTATATTATCAAGAAAAGAGTATATTATATATAATAAAAAAGAGCAAAACCTTTGTACCCTAATCACCTGCCTATATCGTAATTGTTGATAGCTGAAAAATCAGATTTGATGAACAGTGTAACAGAATGATATTCTAAACCCTTCCTAAGCTGAGTAAAATAAAACCCTTTTAAGAATATTTTTATGCAACTAAACCACCAGTTTAACATGATTATAATGAACACCGGATACAGGGAACATTCGATTCTAATGAATGTTTTTTGTTGTCCAGTCTAAACTGCTGTTTCATACGCTTATAGTAAATAGCTGAGAGTCTTTCTTATGTGGAGGACTCAAATTTACTTTTTGCGGGTATTTAAATAAATGTTAATTTTTTTTTGTCCATATAATAAGTTCAAAGTTATAAAATTATGACTTTTAATAAGAAATGAATGAAAGGGTATTTAAAAGGAGTCAAGTTTTTCTAGAATGAATCATTTGAATGGTGCCAAAAATAGACTTTCTTCTGAAGTGGTAGAAATGAAGAAGATAAGTATCTAAAAACTTTCAAAAATGATAAAAACTGAAGATACGGGTAAAAAATTCATTATAGATAGATAACCACTTTGTAATATTTAGAATATTATTGAATGTTCCAATTAAAATTTTCCTTATAGGAAGAACTTCGTTGTAGACGTATTTCGTTAAAGATTTTTAAGCAAATGATGCTCAATTGGAATGATTATTTCGGACAAACGGCAGCATTATACAGTCTTTCCATGGTCACGTGCGGGACACCTTTTAGGGCATATTTTCTTTATTATTATTAAAAAAAAAAATATGATAGAAATTGCAAGTAATTTTCTTAAAACGATTCTTAAGACCAATGTCGTTTTTTTTCTTCTTTTTTTGAGAGCCTAAAAATAAATACAGCTAAAGCAGATGTGAAATACATGTTTTTTGAAATAAATCATTTCGAATTAAAAATAATAATTAAAATATCGTTTCATAAAATGCAATCTTTTTGCAGGAGTTTTTGTAATGCAATTTAATATTTTAAATTTGAGAGTCACGATAAAACGCATTGTAGACCTTCGTTATTAAAAATTCACGAGTTATTAAAATAATTTTAAAATAAATATTTTTATGGCAATTTATTAAATAAAGATACCTAAATTCAATTGCTATTCTATATTTCAGTGGAGACAATTTCTCCCGATTTCCTTAAATCTAAATATATTGTGATTATTAAGTCACGATGGCTTAGGTGATAGAGCGTAAGTCTTCCAATGAGGCGAACCTGGTTCGAACCCCAGTCGATACGAATTCCACATCCGGCTTGCACCGACCACAGTGCTGACGTGAAATGTCCTCAGTGGTAGACGGGTCATGGGTTAGAGTTCACTTGCCGTTAGGCTAACTGTAGAGGTTCTCGTGGTCTTCCTCTCCATGTAGCTCAAATGCGGGTTAGCTCCATCAAAAAGTCTTCCACGAAGGCAAATTTCTCCCAATACTCGATCCGGGAGTTCCCTTGTCTTCTGGATTGGGTTCAAAATGACAAGAACAATAGTAGTCGTAAATCCATGAAATTGGGTCGGCTATTCAACGACTGTTATAATATAAAATTATAGTATCGTGATTATTGATAACAATGAATGCAGAAACTGTTTTTACAATCTGCCGTACTTCATACGTGACACAGTTCTAAGAAATTTCACATTTATAAATTCCAGACTTTTGCTTCATTGATATTTGAATCATATCTGGAATTTCGCCTTATTTTTCCTAAAATAATTGAAATTAAATAAAAGAATTATTATCTCCTTCAGATTATGCCTGGATTTGGATGGCATTGAAAGATATTTACTTTGTTACAAAGAAACTCTACACATCAATCTTTATATATTTACGTTAAATATTTATGAAAAGGTTATATACTATAGAAATCTCTTTGTTTCCAACATTGTTGTTGCAATAAACTAAAAATCTCTCTTTTTTTTTTCTTCAAAAACTTTGGATATAGTGAACACCATCGTTCTAAGCTTATTTATCTACAGTTCACTGCAGTTGTATCTGACTGCATGAGTTAAAATTTTATTAAATTTGTGAAATAGTATTAAAAAATAACCTGAAAATATAAAGAGCTTTCGTTCATTTTTGTAAATAGCGGCAAAACTTACTAATTTTGTAAGGATATCAAAACAATTTTCATTGTTGAAATGATAATCATTCAGTTTTTTTATTACCTAGGTTGCTATGTGACAATATTTAAAAAAAAAATTAGTAAAAAAACTGGTATGCTACGACGTAACAAAATATGCATAATTGTCTATTTTTAAAACAAATCAAGTTTAATATTTATTTTTTATCGACAAACTGTAATTCATTTTAATAACTAATCACATTTTAATAATAAATTTTTTTCTGGTGTGAAAAAATTTAATTGCATTTTATATTTGCGATCGCAACGCATGAATACGCCGTCTTTGCGGGGCGGATATTTTCAGGCTACTATTTGTTAATTTATTATGCAGTTCCATCAGAATAACTGGAAATGTAGGACGTGTTTTTTCCATCACCAAACGGGAGACGATATTTCACAAAGAGCTGAAGACAAAGGAATCCAGAATATCGGTCAATCTTTCAGAACAGACATTTTAAAAAAATTCTGGAACAATTTTTCGTTAATACGAATATTTTTCCTTCCTATTATCTACAAACTTCCAGCATCATTTCGGTGAACTGAGAGCTTTTGTATTCGTACACTATTACGGATGTGTATTAAATTAAGATATAGGATGTTCAATTCATTGTAAATTAAAGTAAAGATATGAAAAGTCCTTTGGCTACTTCATTCTAATGAATAAATAGGATTTAAAAATGAGCAGAACTGAGAACTTTAATAGAAAAACACAATATTCGCCATCACGCCAAATGCGATAAAATCATAAATTTAGTGAGTAAAATTGTGTTTTGGTGAAAGTATTGACGAATCATTTCTTCCAATGCAAAGAAATTAAAATTACGTCAAAATAATAAGCAATCCAGTATTTCTTATCCAATTATAGTAATTTTCGGCAGATGCGTAGCATAACCCATTAGAATTCGATCAAAATAATATAAGCCTGAAACAAACTAACGTAAAATAGTTTTCGATGGGGAAAAAAATTATTCATAAAAAATTGTTAACATTCGCATTTGGCGAAGACATTCGAAAAATTGGCGAATACTTTTGATACTTACAGATAATGTAAAATCCCTCTCGAGCCCTGGAATAGTCTATATTTTTGAATCTATATAACTCGGAAAACAATAAAGAATCGTCAGACTTACTTGAAATACTATCATTGGTGTTGATTATTAATAAATTTTCAATGTTTTCTTAGTAAGTATTTTTTAATTGTCAATGATTAATTTGACTGGAATTCAGTTAAGTAATATATTAAAATTAATATCGAGATCTTAAAATTATAAAATTTTCTAGTATGATATGTCACTTTAAGGTTATGAAGTTATAATCTATGTATATATCATTTGAGAATAAAATTTTTAAATCAAAGAACATTTTATTTCGAGATTCTCCGGATTTATGAAGCAAGTGTTATGATTTTATAATAAATATTTATTACATGCAAATATTTTTTTTTCTAATTTGATAATAGTTCTGTACATAACGGTTTCCTTAATCTGGTTGAAGAAAAGAAATGAACTCAATATCAGTATTTTTCACTTCAATTTGTGCGATATGAGTACTCCTTTTATGTTCCCACATAATTCCGAATGGTGGAGCTGTTATTTTATTTCTATAATGTATATCGGATACATGTAAAATTAAGGAATATGCTACATACAAAAAGTGTCATATGTGGTCAATTTTAAATAATTTTCTTCCCAATCAGCATAGATTATATTACTTGCAAATTGGATCACACGAAGAACACTTTTTATTTGCAAAAAAATAGGACAAAAAAATGACAGCACCGAAAGCACCTTTCTGCTATCATAGGGTGGAAAATGAAAGTAAGAATTACATCAAGAGCACTTTTCTGCTATCACTGGGCGGAAAACGAGAGCACGGATCATATTACGAGCACTTAATACTAGGATAGAAAATGAGCTCAAATCAAGAAAATCTTTTTTGCTATCATGTTACAGAAATGAAAAATTCGAAAGAGAGAAAGAGATAAAATACATCAACCAGGTGAAGAATCATGCGTAAAAGTTACAGTTAAATGATTACATCACCTTCATTAGAAAAAAAAAAATATTTCTTTAAGTTTTTAAATTATGCCGTGGGGGCTCAGGGGATAGAGCGTTCATCTCCCGATGCGAAGAATCGCATTCGAATCCGCCATGACTGGTCGATACGAATTCTGCACCCGGCTCGCACGGACCACAGTGCTGACGAAAGCTTTCCTTAGTGGTAGATGGATCATGGGTAGAGTTTCCTCCTTCATCAGGCTAGCCAGGGGAGGTTTTCGTGATTTTCCTCTCCGTGTAACGCAAACGCTGGTTATTTCTATCAAAACGTACTACACAAAAGCAAATTTCCTCAAAACTTGATCCTGGAGTTCCCTTGTCTTCTGGATTGGGTGCAAAATTACGAGGCTACGGAGATGAACATTAGTAGTCGTAAACCCAAAAAATTGGGCCTTCTATTCAGCAACGGTTATATATATATAAAAAAAATGATGAGTGCCCTATCATATAGGCTGATAGTAATGGGCCTAAAAATATCAGGAAGATAGGTAAAAAGTTCTGAAGAACTTTCCAAGTAGTCTGATGGCGCAATGAAAATTAATGGTGAAAACGGCGAAGGACAAAAATTTATAATAACATTTTATGATAATTACTTTAAATAATAATATTTGAGAAATATTATTATTTTGTGAAAAAATTTTTTTGCCATATCTCTCTTAACCCTGTCAAATTTATAAATGATAATACTTTGTATAATATCAAATTATTTAGATAACTAAGGAAATCAAATAATACTTTTCTCTTCAATAATTGTAGAAAAAAAAAATGTTCCAAATATTTTGAAGGAGTGATTTTGCTTTAATACTTAGATTCAAATCGAATTCTTTCAATAGATGTTTCATTATTATAAATTAAGAATTGCGTTTTTTTTCTTTCTTTTTAAATTATCAGGCGGAGAGTCTAAACAGCAAGATTTTTGCTAAAAATCTATTTCCGCTTTTAAAATGTTAAAAAATAAATGTATTATTGTTCAAATAATTTTACGCTGCAAATTTATTAAGAAAATAATTATAAGCTTTCAAATCTTTTTCGCACAAATACAGAATCAAGAAAAACACCAGTAAAAAATAGAGCATTAAGTCTTGGAATATTTTAACGGGGAAAAAAAATGGCAATCTATAAACGGGATCCTGCACAAAAATTAAATCACGACCTTAAATTAATTTCGCGCGAATCCAACCATACGATATAGAGTCAATTCATTACGCGACGATGAATAAAGAAAAAAGTTGAGAGCGCGGAATGTTATAACACTTTCCCCACATTAATTCACCCGAAGAGAGTCAATTAGAGCGAAAGAGAAAGCGAAAAATAAAATAGATGAAGAGATGTCGTAGACGACGCCAAGAGACAGAACAAACTCATTTCTTTCATTGGCCCTCCAGTCTCTGATCAAGTGAGTGACGTCAGAATAAGAGGCGGGGCTAGTAGTAAAACGTGAAAACAAGAAAGGCCGCCGTATTAGAACAGGTGCTAAAACAGCACCGAAAACATCGCAAGTATGGATTCGAGCGGTAAGACACCGAATAATTTGAGTTTCAAAGAGAGGAAGGGTTATTTCGTTCCACGCTGGGGGATTGTAGCGGGACTGGGCTTTGCTGCGCTGTGCGTGCTTGCTGTGGGGCTGATTGTGGGATACTTGGCTCCCTGTGGTTCGAGGTCCGGTGTTTCCGACTTAATAAATCCCGAAGCTCGTAAAGAGTTACCGTATGTGCGATTACCTAGAAGCATTATACCAGAACACTACAATGTGGTACTGCAGCCCTACATTGAACCGGGGAATTTTTCTTTCGACGGAAAAGTTGAGATTCGAATTAAGGTACTTGAACCGACAAACAATGTGACTGTTCACATCAACAATATCACAGTCAAGCAGGACACAGTTGAATTGTCCGGTCATGGGGCACCGACCATCAGTTCACTCGGAGAGGATAAAGAAAAACAGTTTTTTATATTGTACCTGAAGGGTCAATTGAGTGCCGGACAGACGTATGAAGTGCGAATGGACTTTGTGGGAACTCTTAATGATCAACTTTCCGGATTTTATAGGAGTTCGTACCAAGATCCAAGTGGTCAAACCAGGTAAGTCTCCCTCTATATATGAGATATAAACAATTTCATTTCATATCTATACACAAGCGTATGGCTCAGATCTTACAGGTCGACAAAATGTCTAGCGTGCAAAATAACTTTAGAACTCAAAGTCAGATTTTTCACCTAATGGCTCGAATGCCTGACCTCAAATATAATTTAAGCTACGAAATCGTAAACAAAAAAATGTTTTCTATTAATAAGCATACTTTATTTTGACGGATCTTCAAAATATAGCTGCAATCTGGAAAATAGTTTCCCCATTATTTGTTCAAAATAGACCCCTTAATGTTAAGATTACTTTTTGCGCATTTCGCCATATCTCGAGACATTTTTAAGCGAACCAAACACTATTATAAAATTCATTTATCCAAAGTTAATTCCATGCACAATTTTTTTTTTAAAATCATTTATTTTTTTAATAATGATTTATTTCTTAATGATTTATTTAATGATAGTCGAAGACAAATCGGTTTTGTAAGGTATACAATTTTTTTTTATCCTTGTAAAGAATGTAAATTTATTTGACACATAACAAAATTTAAGCAAAACCAGGGGAATAGTTTGAGTTACCGAATTTTAAAAATGTAGTTTATTTAAAATTTGATTTCTTGAAAACTATTTGATCGGTTACGTTCAAATTTTGTAATTTGGCAAATTAAAATGACTTGAAATTAAAATGACTTGAATGACTAAATGACTGTCATTTAATTAATTTAATTTTTGTTCAAAATACTTTTGTATGATCCATAAGATGATGGCATTGTGTTATGAAATAATTTTAAATTCTTATTTATTTCAGTTTTTCTTAGGTCATAAATGAAATTGACATTTCTTTGGGCAAAACTAAAACATTATTTGTTAAATTTGAAAGAAACTCGGGGGCTCAACAGGCTTTATTTTATATCAGGCACTGTTGGTACTTCTCAATGAAAGAAAGTGACAGGAAATATGACGCCAAAATTGAACATACAAATATGAACTATTGCCGAAATTTGAAAGTCTAATCGTGAAAATGTGTATAAGAAAAACCCCGTTTAGTGTTTTTCGTCAATTAAGAGATTATTTACAAATACGTGAAATCGCCAATGCAGTTTTAATATTTTGTGAAAGCTTTGTTTTAACGCTAAAATGAAGAGCCCGTTTATGGACAAAAATTCCTCCTAAAATGCTACCTAATTTTAGATTTCTTAGGTGTGACATTTATGTGTTTTGCTCAGTTAACAGAATGTTAATAACAATAAAAAATGGCGCTGAAATGAAAATCGCCAAATTAGCAGATTCTTCTACTTTGGTACCGATACCAACGATTAGTAATTGTAAATAAATATTGGTTTGCTTTCGATCGTACTATTTAATTTGTCCTACTCATCTAATAACTGCATTTTTTAAGAGAAAATCTGTATACATCTGCATAATGCGTTTCATCGTTTTAAGATTTTTTTTTCTTAGTATGAGAATAAACGTATTATCGATTCCATTTTCATTAGTTTAATGTCTCAATTTTTTGAAAGAAAATTCCAGTTAAAAGGCTTTGCAATCCACTTTTTGAAAAAAAAATTCTTTTTCGTAAGTTTTTGCTATATTCGCTTTCTTGTTTTTGACGATGGAAATTTGCTAGCATTCGACTAGCACTCAACTTGAGCTAACAGACCAATGACTATGCCAGTTGGTCCCGCAGTGAACTGAACGTTAAGACACTGTTCCCAGCAGATCACTGAAGTCAAGCATCACTGTTTGCGGTCAGTGTGCAGGTGGGTGACCGCTTGGATTTGCCTGCGTAGGGACCAAGGGTGTGCGGTATGGGTCCTCGTTAAACTATTCTACCGTAAAAGTGCTCGACTTCTTCGCGTGCAGGTCGTCGGGCTACTGAAGCGGGGGTGTTATCCCCTTTGCTGAGGATCAAAATTGTGATGGCATGTCTTCGGACTATTCTCTGGGATGTTTCCAAAACCTTCACCAATAGCCCATTTGGGCTGCTCTAGTGCGACATGAATGAACTACAACTACGACAATGCAAGTTGTCATTGTTTTCTGAGCACTAAAAGTAGAATTTATCGCGATATTATTTTTGATATAAAATTCCGAATTATCGTGATATTATCAAAATTTATTTTAGCAAAGTAATAGATATAATATAGCATCTTTTTCATTGCTTCAAATAGTTTGTATATCACTAAATCATAGTGTATACACTAGAAAGCAAAAGAAAGCAGAAGTTATAGCATTTGTAGCAGTGGTGGTTTTTTCAAAAATTGAAAATTCGAAACGAGTACAAAAACTTGTGATATTAATAATGTTTTGCATCTCTTTCGAAACAATTTTAAAAATATGGTAAATATTTAAAGATTGACTTTTTCGAAATTAAATTTCTCAGCAACTTTTTAACCGATTTTGCTCAAATTTCGTATTTTATCATGTAAAATGATATTCTTTAAAATGATGCAAAAAATTTTATATCTTACAATTTAAGATTTTTTCGATTTTTATAAAATAAAATAATAAAAAAGCTATTTTTTGCATGAACAAATCTTTGGATAAACGAATTTTATAAGTGTAAGCAAAATTTTTTTCCATTCGCTTAAAAATTTTTCGAGCTGTAGCGAAATACGCAAAAAGTAAAAATTAATATTACAAAGTCCAAACTTTGTAGTCCTCATGACCGAACATTGCCGCTACCCCTTTTATTTTGGGGGTCAGAAATCTGAATCTTACGAAAAAAAGGTATGTTTATTCAGAGAAATTGATTTCGTAACTTAAAATATTGGCTGCACCTATTAATTAGTATATCTGAAGTTACGCCCTCGAGTTATTTAGATTCAGTCCTTAAACACGAAGATCCGATCATAAGATCTAAAGTTATTCAGTGTGGTTCGTTTTTTTTATTTTTATTTTTCGAAGTACATTTCTAAAATGAAGAAAAATAGAAAAAAAAAGAAACAAACGTAAAATTAAGTAATTTTTAAAATACTATAAAATATTCATAATAGCCCCATATTTATGATGATATTAATAAATTATTATTATATTAAGATTTTAATAAATTAAGATATTATAATTTTATATATATGGGATATTAATATTAATAAAGTGCTCATGATATGCATTTAAAAAAAAATAGTCATCGCTTGGCGACTGGCAGATTATATTTAATAGTCATTTGTTTTATTTAGTCGCCCCGTGGCCTGTGCTGACCGTTCATTTTGCCCCACATTTGTACGCATCAAAAAAGGATGTCCAACTTATTTAAATCCTTAATACTTTTTCCTCAAACCTGGGTAGAATTTTGCAACACATCTATTGGCGGAAATGTCCTATCCGGAAATATAAAACTACACGCTTTTTTTTTATCTCCCCCCCCCCTCTTCAGAATGCCCTCCCGTGTGTGCTTTGAAAATAAAAAAAATCGTGATGTGTAAAATAAATGCAGAATCCGGTTCAAAAAGATGAATTGCGTCATCGAGTAGCTGATTGGTCTACATTTCTGATAGATACTAACAGGTGGAAATTCTAATTCCCATCTAACCTCGTTACTCTTCATTAGGAAAATGTAGTCTAAAAAGTTGTTTTCATATTCTTTAATGTTTTTTTATTATTTCTCAATATTCTCAGTAAATGTTGATATTCAACATGCACTGACGGTGAATGTTTTTGCGCTGCATCATTATTTCTTACTTACATCGATATTCAGATTGCGCTGATGAAAGTTCTTGATTGGAAGAGGAAAATCAAGTTTAATTATATATATTCACTGTTGAAAGTCTACATTTTCTGGTTTAGGAGCGAGAAAATGATATTTATAACTGAATTTCGTCTAAATAATAATTACATTTCTGACATCCACCAGAGATATAGTGAATGTCGATATTTACTTGAGAAATGTGACATTTCGAGAATTTTTGGACATTCATTAAAGCAGCCATGAGAATGTTGTCCAGAAATAAGTGACATTATTCAACTTTCAGGCCCCAACATAGATGATACATAAACTTTGAATAATCATTAATTTTTCAAAAAAATTATTATTTTTGTGGAAAATGTTTTTATCTATCTCTTTTTATAATTAGAATTTCACAACAATTTGAATTCATTCCTCGTTGATAGTTTATTTTTATTTTATTTTATAAAAAGCATTTAAACAGCCAATACATACCAATTTTGCGGTTCCATCAAAGTTCCTTAGTCTTTCATTTTGAACCCAACCCAGAAGACCTGTTTTAAGCATAGGGTAAAAGATTAATATCGAAAAAGACTTTTCTGAGGAAAATTACCCTCATTTGCGTTACGTGGAGAGGAAAAATTTAAAACCTCTCATGGTTAGCTCAACGTTAAGAGGAATTGATGCGTTCGGGAATAATTTGATCGTGAATTTGATCAAGTGTTGAAAATATTTTTGCTGGAAACACGATGTATAACTAATTAACAATTGTGTATTTATGAAAAAAATGAGAGAATTATACTTAAATAAAAATTAAGAAAATTAAATTAAAATAGAACAATATGGAACATCCTAACATGCATTCATATAATATCGCATTATTTGTATCCTAAAGCTCCATTTAGAAGAAAAATACATAAATTATAGAAGAAATATATTTACATTCACACTATAAAGAAAGCTAAACAATTTATAAGTCAAAAATGAACACTATATATGTTTTTAAATAAATATATTTGAATATAAATGTTAGGACTTTAGCGCTGTACCAGGTTTGACTTAAATTTTGTTTCTGCACTGGATCTTCAAATTGATTTTTTAACAGATTTTTTTTTTAAATTTAATAATTGTTTCTCTTACAGCAAAATGGGCAAAATTGATTTCCTGTTTTTTATTCTTTCAAAATATCAAGTGATTTGAATAAGTAATTTTAATTTTATTTCAATTGTTAATAAAATAGTATTAAAAAGCTGAATATAAAGTACACATGTTGTGTCTATTCTACTTTAGGTCTATATTGAATAAAATACTAATGGAAAAAAAAAGCTCAGCTTTAAAGAAGAGAGGCGATAAAAACAGCTCTCATTGTTCACGAAATAGAGTGCAAAACGAAAAAAAAAAAGCTGTTTTTTTTATCGCCCTTGTAAGAAAGTACTATTTTTCACGACTGAAGATTGAGCGTTGAAAGCTGTATTGATGATAAGGTGCAAGATAAAATAAAGTGCCGACATCTCAATCTCTTAATATGTTTAATGTTTATAATTCGCGCGTCCATAAGTGCCGCACTTAAAAAAAAGAGTAACAAGTGCTTAGTGTGAGAATCGCAAGAGATTTTATTTACAGTTACGCTTTTATAATGTTTATTGAAGAAAAAAAAACGAGACAAAAAGCTACGGAAAAGTAAAATTAAATTCCACGTTTTAACTCATTTTAGAAGAAGAAGAAATTCTATTATAAAGTGTAATCAAATTTCGTTATAAAATCTATTCAAAAATACGAAATCCGGGTTCCTTCTTATTTTTAGAAAAAGTACTTCCCAGAAGTGTATTTAAATTTTCGAGTAATAAGTCAAAAGCTACTAAAAAATACAACGAAATTTCTTACTAATGTTATACTTATCATATTATCCAGGACCTTTTTTAGGAAAAGTACTACTCAAAAGTATTCATTAAAATTCCATGACAAATACTATTTAAACATGCAACAAAATTACGTTCATACTCATCTTATAATCTAAATCCTATTTAAAGAAAATACATTACACAAAAGTAAATTACATTGTATATATATTTTACTTATAATTTTAGAAACAAAAAACTACAATAAAACTCCTTGTTATGCTCATTTTTTTTTTATCTCTAAGACCTATGTTAATGATTGAAAGTTAATTCTGTACTATTTTATAATTTGAGTGCTTTTTTAAGATCTCTATAAAAGAAAAATTACTGGACCAAAAGTTATCTATCTGGGTTATAATTTATTTTTCTTTTTTGTTTCGTGCCTGTTAGTTTATATAAAAAAGTACTCAAAAGATTGGGGACAAAATGGCGACAGATTTTGTATGTTTCTAATAATGAAAAATTTTATTGGTATCATACAAAGTTGAAATTTGAGCATTCTTGTTAGTTGGAAAGCAGTTGAAATTTTTTCTGATTACTTCTAATAATATGACAATAAATTCTACTTGCATTATCCAGCACAGATTTAAAGTTAAAATGACTCGCTTTGTCTGTGATAAATTCTGTTTGGAATGAATTGAAACTTGTATTGTCAGCAATCACAATACTTCAGTTGAAATTAGAGATCTCTACCCTTACCAAAAAAAAAAAGATGTTTTTCAGGGTTGTAAAAGATTATACCTGAGGGAGAAAATGAGGTTATGTTTTGCACCAAAAATAATCTCATCCATAAATCTCAATTTCAACCTCATAAAATAAACCTCGTATATGGCACAACAATACTTTTAGTTGAAGATGGATGAAACCACAAATATACTTGCTCGAATAAATAACCTGTGCACCTCAAAAACATCTAACCCATCTCGCATTTGATTTGTTAAGGGGATGTCAGCATTAGACGCACCATTTTTAGTGGTCCAATCAAATGCAATGCTCTTGCAACATCATATAGTTGTTTCTTTTTCAAGAACGAATGTTCTCTTAACTTATTGAAATAGGTCGCGAAATCTAGGATTCTAATCAGACTACGAAACTATAATAATAATTCTATGACCTATACCGTAAAAGATAGCTTATCCGTAAAAGATTTATATCTGACGAGTTTAACTTTTAAGATCTTTTATAGTGTTTTGAAAGCATATTTATATGATTTTATAACTAAATAAAATGTATGCAGTAGCGAATGATTACTTATACCACAATGGTCTTTTCTTAACTTGTAACGGGAATCATTTTGTTATCTGACTTGCATAGTCATTTCGATTGTAGAAGCTCGTTATTTAATCTTTATTCGCATAAGTAGTTTAACTTAATAAGGTTTTAAGTTGAAATTCAATGTGTAATTCTTACCATGAATGACCGAAATCAAGAGAATGTCGACTTTCACCTGTGAATGTCAGCAATCCCATAGTCGCTTTGGTGAATGTCTCATATATTTGTTATATCCGATTTGATATTAATTTACTAGTTGATATTTATTCGATATTTTAATATCTGCTAAGGATAGATTAGGAGAAACATCAGTGCTCGGAGTATCGGGCAGAGGCACTGAACCTAAAAGAAACATCAGTGTAGGGCATACCGGGCAGCGGCACTTAACTATACCCAGTATGTATTTCGGACATTTACCAAAGCGACTAGGTGATTGTCAACATTCATCGGTGGAAGTCAACAACCACCCATTTCTGTCACTCACAGCAACAAATGCTTTAAGGTTTGATTAGTAATAATTATTTTTGTTTTGCTGGTATGAAAGTTTTGTTGAGCGAACGGGTGGTTACGAATGTGCCTGCCATTTAAACGCTCTTCGTTTTAAACTTTCTCCGAGGAACGGTTTGAGGAGAGTAAAATCAATGTGTGTAGCGTAACTACCACTACAATTATTCAATTCCAATTCACTAGTATATAAGTCATGGTCACTCTATTCAATACTGGGTTACCTTTTGATAGATGGCGATTGATAGTGTCGAAAACTCTTTCCCCACATTGGTGACCCGAACGTAATAGGAACTCGCCTACATCGAAAGTAACGCCCTCTTAGATGGATCATCTACATTGAAGAGTTGACTGCGTCCTTCATGCGTACTTGCTTCTCAGTCTCACACAACTGGATCCTGCACACACTCGACTGCTCATAGCCACACAGGAGAGACCACACAAACAATCGTGAACTTAGTTCAGTTCTCACCATAAGCGCTCAAAATCCGATGAACTTAATACAGCTCGCCCGGTATTTTCACAAATACGGCAACTGGTGGTTATCCGTTCATCGAATTCTATCTCTGGTAAAATTCTGGTGATGGAGTATCGTAACTACCACTATGATTATTAAATATAAATTCCCTAGTATAAATTACATGCTAATTCGATTCAATGTAGGAGTACCCTTTGATAAAGAAGGTTGATTGGTGTAATTTTTGTCGAGAAATGTGCATTGATATATGTGTGAAATAGAGTAAATGAAAGTTAAATTTAGAATAAATTATTTTTAACGTGCTGAAAGATATTTCTTTTTATATTTATACTTTACTCAATCCAATATATGGCTAGTGTAGTGTGTTTATTTTCTTCTTCAATTGTTCAGCGCAAAACGTCAGAGTTTTTAGAAGATTTTAATTTAATAAAATGTTTAAATGACATATTTCGTTACTAGGAAAAGTAAGGTTTGTAGGGCGCTGGACTCACGTTTGTGAGAACGGGAGTTCGAATACAGCCGGCCGAAGACTCCCAGTGGAGTAAATGGTGACTGGTGCACGTTAAATCTGTCGGGTCACAAAGCCCTCCATGTTCTCGTAATAAATCAATACATCTGGGGATACTGATTTGGAGATGGATCATTCTCTGGTTCAGGTCAAAATTACGATCTGTGGACGAATAAATGAATGTATGAATGGGTCAGCCCTATACATGGGTGTGGCAGAAGTCTAGTTCTTGGCCAAAGATGGCGCCACTGGAAATCGGGAACCTCTCCCCCTCTGCCTTAATGGCCGACGACAACAACAACAACATCTGAATAGTATTCAACCTTAATGTTGCGGTAATAGTTAACAATCGGGGGTTCCTCTCAGTTTTGGCCCCTTGCAAATATATATATATATATATAAAAGAACCAATCGCATAAAGGTCAACAAAAGTTGTGGTGAACCGAAAGGGACGTCACTGAAAGCAAACACCGCCAAGTGTATCATAGAAATGGGATTTCATCAAAACTGAACGAAAAAAACTAAGGGCTCCCGGTTCTACCTCGAACCAAACACTTTACCTCAAACAAATGAGTGACATGCAATTAAAAGAACTTTTCTTAAGAACCAATAACTAACATCTTAGGACCCTTCATTATTCTGAAATTTTATGGCAACTTTATTTAAACTTTGATGAAGTCTTTTTGAATATGCTTTTATACAGGTATAAGTAACAAATGTAGATTTCTAATCAGTAAAGAAAATAGGCATTGAATTTTATGTAGAAAATAGGTAATTTAACTTAAACAAGCTTCATAATTAAACCCTATAACGAAAAAAAAATTATTTTCAGATATAAATCGTAAAAACAGTTATAAATTGATTTAAACTTAGAACGCAAATATTTTTTTATTATTTCATAACTGTCGTTGAACAGCCGACCCAATTTTCAGTTTACGACTGCCAATGTTCAACTCCGTAGCCTTGTCATTTCGAACACCCAGAAGACGAGGGAACTTCTGGATCAAGTATTGGGAGAAATTTGCTGTCGCGGGGGAATTTTTGATCGAACTAACCTGCATTACACGATAGGAAAATCATGAAATCCTCCCAAGTGTTAGCCTGACGACAAGGGGATTCTAACCCATGATACAACTGAGGATATTTTATGTTAGCACTGTGGCGAGACGGGAGCAGAATTCGTATCTACCAACCAACGTTGGTGGTCACTTCATAGGGAGGCAAAACGCTTTATCTCCCCGAGTCTGAAATATTATTCAAATTCTTTAGACGGGAGGCCAATCTGAAAGCTTTTATTGAAGTGAAATTTAAATTCAAAATAAACACCTTTTTAAGCAGCAAATCTGCAGAAATTAATTATTTGTGCAATTTGTTGACCTAAAACTTAAATCAGAGTTTGGCATTAAGGCATAAGATTGCTTTTTTAGTTTTTTATCGCTATTTTTGTTTATTCATTAAAAAAAAAATTATAAGTTATTTTTTTCATCACAAAACAATATGTCACAGTAGCCATGGCTCAGGGGTTAGAGCGTTTGCCTTTCAATGAGGTGAAACGAGTTCGAATCGCAGCGATAGCTGGTCGATTCGAAATCCGCACCCGGCTTGCACTGACCACAGTGTGCTGACGTAAAATGTCCTCAGTGGTAGACGACTCATGGATTAGAGTCCTTTTGCCGCGTGGCCAATTGTGGGAGGCTTTCGTGGTTTTCCTCTTCATGTAACGTAAATGCTGGGTATTTCCTTCAAAAAGTCTTCCACGAAGGCTTTTTTTCGCAGTACTTGATTTAGGAGTTCCCTTGTCTTCTGTATTGAGTTCAAAATGGCAAGGCTATGGTGTTGAACATTGGTAGTCGTAAACTCAAAACAAATTGGATCGGCTGTTCAACGACGGTTATAAAATAAAAATAAGAAAAAAACCATTTGTCAGAGTTTTCTTTTTTGAGGTTGGTGATTTTTCCTACTTGGAGAGATAATCAAATACTGTTCAGTACTGAACTGACTCTTAAATAATATAGATNTTTTCCAGACCGTCGCCAATAGCCCATTGTGCAGCTCTAGTGCGACGTAAATTAACAACAACAACGCAGCAATAGCTGGTCGATTCGAAATCCGCACCCGGCTTGCACTGACCACAGTGTGCAGACGTAAAATGTCCTCAGTGGTAGACGGCTCATGGATTAGAGTCCCCTTGCCGTGTGGCTAACAGTGGGAGGCTTTCGTGGTTTTCCTCTTCATGTAACGTAAATACGGGTTGGTTCCTTCAAAAAGTCTTAAACGAAGGCTTTTTCTCGCAGTGCTTGATCCAGGAGTTCCCTTGTTTTCTGGATTGAGTTCAAAATGACAAGGCTATGGTGTTGAACATTGGTAGTCGTAAACTCAAAAAAATTGGGTCGGCTGTTCAACGACGGTTATAAAATTAAAATAAGAAAAAACCATTTGTCAGAGTTTTCTTTATACTCTTTGAGGTTTTTCCTACTTTTCCGGAGTTTTCTTGGAGAGATAATCAAATACTGTTCAGTACTGAACTGACTCTTAAATAATATAGACTTTATATAAGTCTAAAATAACTATGAAAATTTATTTTTTTTAACGAAAAAATACATCTAAAAAACTTTGTACTACTATATTAAATTTGTTTGAATTAAACTATATTTTTAGTTTCTTCCATTTTGTCCAATTTTTTGTGGTTTTTTTTCCAATGTTCTGAAAGGAACAGTTTTCTTCTCGTCCAACTCTGTTTCCAATGCTGGTCTAAAATAGGTTCCATTATCTTCTTTTAAATCGCTTGTTTAAGTAAGATGAAGCAATACATTCTCTCATAATTGTTGAACGGGAATAATTTCTTTTCATAAAAACACGCTTCCTCATAATGAAAATTCTGTCATAAATTTATGTGAGATGAATTAGCGGACTTCATTTCATTTACGTCTTAATGCGTTTTTTATGATCAGAAAAGCGTTGTTACATCATTTTATTTGGAAGACTCGAGGGAAAATTATTATTTAAAATGACGCAAATAGTTTTATTGTTTTGCTAGAACTATTTTTCAGGATTCAATTAAATTTCCAAGTTACTTATTACCGTTTTTGGAACGAAAAGGAAGATTGTTAAAAGAATTTTGTACCAGTATGCTTGCTATAAAAAATATATTTTGACCTTCTTACAAGAACAATTTTTGTTCTAATAGCGGCATATTTATAGCAATATTTCATTTGCAGATAGAGAATGATAAAAATATCAATCTACATGAATAATCCCTATTTATTTATGATATAATGATATGAAACTCATTAGCTTCGAAAAATATGAAAACAGTTTAAAAGTCATCATGTTTTGAGCGCTCTGAAATGAGCACTTATTCTCAAGACCGGCCAGGCATAATTCACGTCTGGCGGCTTGTAATATAATTACTGCTGAAATGAAATTCTAAAATGTTATCAATCAATTAATAAGTAAATCAAAACATAAAGCGTTTTTTTAGTATGAACTGTTCGCTGTTTAACCAATTTATAGTCCAGTGGTTTTAGCTTTTCGTTATGTACGTGAGGTAAGATTTAAAAAATGCATGCTTATGTGTTCATGTTTGGGACTGCTCACTTGCTTTATACTTCAGTTAGTTCTTTGTTTCCAACACTAAAAAGAAATTTATCAGTTTTTTTTTTAACAATCTATATATTTAGAGCTGTGATGTCTCAAGGGATAGAGCCTTTCAATGAGGTGAACCGGGTTCGAATCCCAGCAATGGCTGGTCGATACGAATTCCGCATCCGACTAGCATCGATCACAGGCTCAGTGATAGAGGGCTCATTCCTCTTGCGGTTAGGCTAACTGTGGGAGGTTTTCGTGGTTATCCTCTCCTTGTAACGAAAATGCGGGTTAGTTCCATCCAAAAGTCCTCCCCAACGGCAAACTTCTCCCAATATTGGACACAGAAGTTCCCTTGCCCTCTGGATTGGGTTCAAAACTACAAGGCCACGTAGTTGAACATTAGTAGCCTTAAATCCAAAAATTAGGTCGGCTGTTCAACGATGATTATAAAATAAAATAAAATATGTATTTCTTACGAATATTTTATAATAAGCTGAATATTACTTTATTTCACACTTGTTTCTAAAAATTGCTCCTTCATTTTGGAAATAAATTATTAATATTTTCCCCATTTTGAGAAATATTTCAGAATAAATGCCTTTTATTAATATCAACAGCTTTTTATAATGGATTAAAATTTTTATTTTTTGAAGACGCACGTTTTGAAAAGTGGTCACAGTTCAAATGCTATAACTATAGCCATTGGCCAGGTAGTGGTAGTAACATTTTCTAATTTTGCCCTATAACATACGAGTGATCAGAAAGATTCAGTTTTTGATTTAGCTAGTAAGAAAGATAAGGAAATAAATACAATATACACACGCCTTCCATCTCAAAAAGAAAAGAGCATTTGTGAGAAATAATTAGCAATTTCATTCTATCTTTAAATACAATTATGACAATTCACCGAACCATGTATTGTGTGCGGTTAGATTATCTTTTTAAAGTGTACCTTACAATTATCTCTTATCTTGGATTATGTCATGAATGAGCGATGTTGTTCAATTTATGGCAACCAGCGCAGAAACCTCTAAATAAGGTTTAATCGATCATTTCTTTTTCATATCAGATAACTTGCATTTACATTTCTACGTTATGTATTTATTTTTGTTTTATTTTGATAATAAATGTATTTGATACGAATGAGAATTTTATTTGGCTGGGCATCGCAGGTTAACGAAACACAAAACCGTGTCAAAAAATTTTATATTTTTGTTACCCAGGTTCGAATCCAATCAGTGGCTGGTTAATACGAATTCTGCTTCCGGCCTCGCACCGTCCACAGTGCTGACGTAAAATATCCTCTGTGGTAGGACGGATCATGGATTAAAGTTCCCTTGCCATCAGGCTAACAGTGAGAGGTTATTCTGTCTATGTAACGCAAATTTGGGTTAGTTCCATCCAAAGCTAGCTTGTCCCAATGCTTGATCCAGGAGTTTACTGGATTAGTTTCAAAATGTTACGTAGTTGAACATTGATAGTCGAACACTTAGAATTGGGTCGGCTGTTCAACATCGGGTATAAAATAAAATAATACCGTGTTGTGCAATATAAACGGTTTCATGTTCGTTAAGGTAAAATAATTGTTTAAAAACGTCTCAAAGAAAAGAAAATATTTCGTTGAAAAGGTGTCATTGTTTCCAAAGAAGCAATGTCGGATGTCACGGCATTTATTGTTTTACGGTACTTCTGATGTCCACTTTGAGGAAGAAGATTTTTCAGTCCATTCCACCTTGGCCTTGATGCCACAACGAAGGAAGCATTTAAGAACAAAAATAGTTTCTTCCAAGGGCATTCTTTTGTCTTCTTAAATATTTCCTAATTTCTGACAGATTGGCTACTCTTCGCAAGTAAAACAAACACACATTTTCTTGAAAGGGTTCTTGGCAGTCACGTGTCTTTCATTATTTGTGTGAAGAAATGGCTCTCTCTCTCTCTTAGAAGGCAGAAAACGAATATTTCTTATGAAAAGGAACTTTTAGGAAAGTACCGAGCAAACGATTTATTATTTTCAAACGTTCTATATCTTTTTTTAAATTTTTTAAATCTTTATTTAACTTCTTTTTTTAAACTTATTTATTGGCAGAACGAATATTTTTAACGAAGAAGAACGTTTCGGAAAGTACTGAGAAAACAGTATAAATTTTTATTTACGGTTAACGAAAATATTTTTAAATCTTTAAAAAATTTTTTAGAATATTCTTGATGAAAGAGAACGCTTTTAAAAATTCAAGGAAAACGATTTGTTATTTTAAAAGGTTATATTTTTTAAAATGTTTTTTACTCACTTTCCTTTAATTTTTAAAAATTTTTCTTTGGCAGAAGGAATACTTTTTACTGAAAAATATGTTTCGGAAAGTACCAAAAAAACTGTTTAGTATTTTAAAAAGTTATATTTTTAATTTTTTTTCACATTTTATTTTTTACGGTTAACGAAAATATTATGTTTAAAAATTTGAAGCCTTTTTTTCCCTGTATACATTGTTATTTTTTCGGTATTTCGTAACGTAAAAATGAATCATTATTCAAAATTTTAACCTTTTTAACATTTTGAAATATTGCGAACTTAACGAAATTGTAACACTTATATAAATGTTTTTAAAATCCATCAATGACTATGAATCGTTGCATATTTTTATGAATCTAAGTTATGCAGCAATGTGTTGTACCTTTTAAATCTTCGCCAATTACATTCATTTTCCTAAAGTTGAAGAATTTATTTTTGTAGTATAGACACTTAGCGCCATTTTCATAGTTAGAACAGAAGGCATTGACCAAAAAATACCAAAACTTTAAACCTAACAGTCATAAATAACTGTTGTTATTAGAATAGCAAATCTTCTTTTATAAATGCCAGTTCATTATGAAGACAGAAGAACAGCCTGAAAAATCTCCTGCCTTTTTCGAAATGCTGTTCTCATTTTGTTCATAATGTAAAAGTTGGTTGTGTCACACAGATAATTTCTCAACTGTTTGACAAAGCGAATATTTAAACACCACAAAAATTCTCTTTCCTCAAGAATATTCCAAGGTGAACAAATGATTTCCACAAAAAGAGAGTGATTCATCAAGAAGTTTCATCTTTGTGAAGTAATAATTCATTGTACAAGTTTCAGGAATTATGTAGAAAAAACATGTTATCTTAAATGCACGTTGTATTTCGATTTTGTTTTTCTTTTTATTTATTTATATATTTGCATAAATTGTACTACAATTAAATGTGACAGAAAACTCTGTTCAATCCTAAATTATTTTCTAAAAAGAAAAAAAAATCCTATGTACTTGAAGATTTTATTACTAGTAAAGTACCTACAAAAATTTAAAATTATTTCAATGAGTGTTTGAGACTCAATATAGTTTCAAAAAATAACCGGATTTTAAGCATTTTATATTTTTGAAACTTTTTCACAGATTACAGAAAATTAAGGAAAACTAAATATGAATTTCTTTTTCCGTTACACAAGTTCGACGCTTTTGTGACTCCATAAATATTCAAACTGGTATCGTTTCATTTCACTTATTCAATTGTTTCACAGGTGCTGCACAGATGCGTCGTTGTTTACAGTGTTTTCGACATCATAAACATGAGCATAGCACTTTTCGTTTTCAGAAAACTGTTTGTTTATTTTGTGTGTCTATGCATATTTATTTTTTATTGGTATGTATATTTACATACAAATGTATGTATAAAACTTAAAATAAACGAACAGTTTTTTAAAAACAAAAACTGTGTCTCATTAACTCTACGTCTATGATTATAAACAATGACGTAATACCATAAAAATAAATCGGAAGGGCATAGACACCGTTTTTTCTATCGAAATTGCTTCGTATTGAAACTGATTTGTACTACGGGCAGGAAAACCGGTAGCACTTAGAAAATGAAAGACTAGATTTTTCTAGATTATTTATTCGAGAGAGAGTTATGAACGACCTGTTTCGGTTACAGTTTCAGAAACAGAATACGAGATTTTCAAAAAGGTAGATTTATTCTTTAGAAGAGGGGACACATTTAGTTTATTAGAGGAAGTGCATCACCATATCGGTAAATAATTTAATTAGCTTGTAAATAAAATTCACTCTCACTTACATTTAAGTACTTATTTTTTTAAAGAAAAATAAAGATATTCATTGATCTTTTTGAGTAATTATCGTTTGTAACTGCAATTTAATTCTTGTTGGCAATACGCCAAATGCAAACGTTTTAAACACACAGAACAAATAAAGACTTAATGTTCTGAACTTGAGAGTAAAAATGAAAATAAAAAGAGTTGGAAAGAAAAAGTTGATGTAAAAATCACTAAAAACCATCTTCCGCTAATTAAAAGGAATCCCGCTGTGAAATGTAAGGAAGAAAAAAATTGTTTTGACGCAATCTGTGTTGCATCTTCATTAATGAAAGATACACATTTTTTTTCTCTAGTTTTTTTTTCTTCTTCTCTCTATCGCAAAGGCAGCCATTTTGACAGTATTTAAATTTAAACCTTTTCAGCATTCATAAGTGTACACAATGAGATTACAACACAAATACGTATAAATAAAAAACAAGTATTTGTTTTCTGTAACTTCTGAGTTTGTATCAAACTTAAAAGAACAAAACTAAGTTTTACGTTTACTTAATCAATTCTTATAAATTGATCGTTAAAACACGGTTCCCAGCAGATCACCGAAGTTAAGCAACACTGGCTACGGTCAGTGTGCGGGTCGGTGACCACTTGGATCAGTCTGCGTAGGGACCGAGGGTGTGCGGTATGGGTCCTCGTTTAACTGTGCTACCGTAAAGTGCTCGACTTCGCACGCAGGTCGTCGTTCTACCGAAGCGGGGGTGCCATCCCCTCCGCAGAGGATCAAAATTGTGATGGCATGTCTTCAGATCATCCTCCGGGATGTTTCTCAGACCGTCGCCAATAGCCCATTGTGCAGCTCTAGTGCGACGTAAATTAACAACAACAACATCAAAAATAAGTTGTTCAATATTTAATAAATTAATTTTCAACATTCATATTGTCATTTCTGGGCTCTGACTGTCACGCTTAACTATTTTATGCAATTTATGAAATAATAATTAACATCATCATAATAATTTTATTAATTATGATTATTTTCAATTTATTAATTCCGTAAATCATAATTATATATTATTTACGGAAGGTAACATAATAATTTATAGTTGTGTTTTAATTTTAAGGATGCCTGTTTAACAACGCCATCGGCCAGAAATACGTTGCTGCTCATTGATTCATAACAAATTTTGTTACCGAGCTTTTTTTTTTTCTCCCTCTTAACTTTCGTATTTATACATTTCGCGAGTTTATGTTAGAATAAAGACCTTAAAGCTAAAGTGCCTGAAAACAAAAGCTCTAAAATTTTTATAACTGTGTACACATAGAGAAATTTTATAAGTTATTTGTATATATATAAAAAACGAAGAAAAATATATAATAAAAATAAAATATATAAATATATATATATAAAAACGAAAAAAAAAAACGAAGAAAACTGAGAAAAACAATAAGTTTCATTTACTGCGCATAAGCTGCAAGTAAATAGAACTCATAAAATAAGTTCAAAATGTAAAGAAAACACGGAAAAATTACAGAACAATGAAAAAAGGAAAGAGAAAAAATAATAATAAAAATTCGGAAAAATAAATAAAAATTCGGAAAATAAAAGATATAATCTTTTCATCAGCTCACGCGATTATATCAGCAAAAAAGAGTGCTTTCTAATCATGTATCAATATAAATACACAAGTGGGCGACCTTTGTGCTAAAATACGAACTAAGGTAGACAACGTTGTCTACCTTAGTTAGTATGTATCAATATAGCCAAAGCTAAATGTATCAATACAATAGTGTAAGGAGCACTCAAAAAAATTTTACAAAAAATTTTACCACAAAAAATAGAAATCAACTAAATATATCAGGTAAAAACAGAAAATAAAATGTAATTGTAAAGAAGAAACAGAATAAAACAGAAAACGAAATCTATAAAGCGAGTAGCGAATTCAAATGAGCATATATGTACGGGAATTTTTTCAAGAATGATTTAAAATATTTTCTTAACAAGATTGCCAGATTACAAAATATGAAAGAAGAGCAAATTGAGGTAAAAGCGTAAATAGAGAGGTCTGTTCTCATTTTGTTCATA
>NC_092212.1:1561180-1580259 GCF_043381705.1 Parasteatoda tepidariorum | reverse complement strand
ACTAAGGCCCGGATTTTGATGGCATTTGCATTTTTTTGCATTTTTTGCATTTTTGGACATTTTTTGTCTATTGGAGCATTTTTTTAGATTTATAGGGCATTTTTCTTTAAATTTTGGGGCGTATTTTGCATTTTAATGCATTTCTAAAAGTTTTTTGTTAATTTTTTCCTATTTTTATTATTTTTTATCAATTTTCATTATTTTTTATCAATTTTCATTATTACACTGGCTTCCAAACAATGAAGAAAATCTGTAGAATATTAACAGGTGAAGCAAAATCTTTTCAAATTGAAGAAGAATTGTCAGTAAGTGAGACCGTCTTTTTCAAGTACGCACCTATAACATCAGTAGACGTTGAAAGAAGCTTCTGCAGGAACAGGAACTTACTGCAGGAACTTACTTTCAGACAAGAGACTCTCGTTTACATTTCAAATTATCAAAAAACACTTAATAATCCAATGTAATTCTGATATTTAGTAATATTATGAGATGGAAGTTGTTATATCCATTAAAGTTTCTATACAAAATAAAAGTATTTTGGTATCAATATATTTTCCTTTTTTTGTTATTTTAGGATATAAAACAAATTTTTCAAACTTTAATGAACGCAGAACAAGTATTGCATTGCTTTATATTTTTTAAATGACTCATAATTGTTTTAAAGAGCAAAACATTTTTTAATTCAATATTTTTACTTTATTTAAGGCATTTTTTTGCGCAATTTTTGGATTTTTAAGGGCATTTTTTGTCCTTTTTAAGGGCATTTTTTACACTTTTTAAGGGCATTAGTTGAGATTTTTTAGGTCATCAAAATCCGGGCTCTATTCATAACAAATTTTGTTACTGAGCTTTTTTTTTTCTTCTCCCTCTTAACTTTCGTATTTATACATTTCGAGAGTTTATGTTAGAATAAAGACCTTAAAGCTAAAGTGCCTGAAAACAAAAGCTCTAAAATTTTTATAACTGTTTACACATAGAGAAATTTTATAAGTTATTTGTATATATATATATATAAAAACGAAGAAAAATATATAATAAAAATAAAATATATATAAGAACGAAAAAAAAAAACGAAGAAAACTAAGAAAAACAATAAGTTTCATTTACTGCGCATAAGCTGCAAGTAAATAGAACTCATAAAATAAGTTCAAAATGTAAAGAAAACATGGAAAAATTACAGAACAATGAAAAAAGGAAAAAGAAAAAATAATAAAAATCCGGAGAAAAAAAACAAAAATTCGGAAAATAAAAGATATAATCTTTCCATCAGCTCACACGATTATATCCGCAAAAAAGAATGCTTTTTAATCATGTATCAATATAGCCAAAGCTAAATATATCAATACAATAGTGTAAGGAGCACTCAAAAAAATTTTACCACCAAAAATAGAACACATTAAATAAAAATATCAGGTAAAAACAGAAAATAAAATGTAAAGAAAAAACAGAATAAAACATAAAACGAAATCCATAAAACGAGTAGTGAATTCAAATGAACTTACATGTACGGGAAACTTTTCAAGAATGATTTAAAATATTTTCGTAACAAGATTGCCAGATTACAAAATATGAAAACAAAAGCGCAAATTGAGGTGAACGCGTAAATAGTGAGGTTTTGTTTTAGAGTGAAAAAAAGAAATTGGTTTTTAAGACTAACGAATATTTAATGTGCCGAAACGATTTACCTTCCGGTCCCCCTAATATATATGTATATTAGTATATATATATTTATATAATATATACCCCTAATATATATATAATATAATGTAATAAAGATTAATGAAAAGAGCTGAAGAAAAATTATTAAAATAAAATATTTCAAAAAATATTTTTATTTAATAAACATTTTTATTTACAAAATATTAAAATGCCGGAAAGCAAAATAATGAAAATATATATTCTTGTCATCAGCTCACACTTTTATGTCCGCAAAAAAGGAGTGCTTTCTAATATTGTATTAATAGAGCCAACGAAAAAAAATATCAATATAATAGCGCGAGGAGTAGCCTAAAAAATTGAAACGAAAGTAGAACTTATTAAGTAAAACCATATTAAGAACGTATTAAATTACCTTTTTTTTGCGGATGTAATTGTGTGAGCTGATTATATCTTTTTATTATTTTGTTTTCCGGCTTCTTAGTTTTTTTTAAATATTTTATTTTGCAAATATTTCTTTTCATTAATCTTTATTATATTATTTTCCATGTTTTCTCTGTATTTTTAACTTATTTTATGAGTTCTATATAATTGCAGCTTATGAGCTGTAAATAAAACATATTATTTTTCTTAATTTTCTTCGCTTTTCTCTTTTCTTTTTATCTCTTTTTGTCTTTATTATGCTATATATATATATCTCGAATGAAATATTTTGAGATCAAAAAATTCACAGGATAAATATGTTTCATATTTTCAGAAGATCATTTTTAAAAGAGTATCTGCATACATACATACATACATACATACAAAGCTAGACCAAAATGAGTATCCAATGGGAGAGGTCGAATTGCAATCCAGTTAGCGATCTCAGTGTGGAAACAGACTAGAATTATATTAATGAAAATTTATAATTTTTGTGTGTAATTCAAAATAACCTTTGATTTTTTTTCCACCATAGGATTTATATATTGATAGTATCAAAATAAAAATGATCAAAGTAATAATTGTGATATGCCACGTGTACATCATAATTTAATTTTCATTTTACCTCCCAACAACGCAACTACGCTAAATAAAATAAAATTCCATTTTTTAATTGAAGTGAATCAATTCTTATTATTAAATCGTTTTAATAAATTAAATTCTGTGTGTGTTCGGCGAAAGAAAAACTTTTTCGAAGTTTTTCGTCCACTAAATAATTTATGTCTTCATAACTAAATACCCACGACAACATCTTCTCATACCTCAAAGCCATTGGTTTTGATACAACTATATAGATATTTAATAAAAAACCAAGTTGTAGGTGCGATATAGCCACAACTGGCTCTTGCGCCAATAACTAAAAACTAACTAACTAACTAACTCATAACTAAATAATGATAGCATTATTAGCATCAAAATAATAACGGAGTTATTGAGATTTTATATTCTTACTAACTCCAAACACAAAGTTGTTATTACTTTTTTGATAAGCACGAATAGGTCATTTTTACTAAATTTCTAATTCATTCATTAAACTATTATTTAAACAATCATAATAAACAAAAATTTGTTTTAAACGTAGAAGAATTTTTTGTTAAGTGCTTATTCTCCAAATTGTTAACATATTTGCAAAGAAAAAAGAAACGATAGCTCTTTGTCTCATAATAATAATGACGTTAAAAGCGATAATTTTTTTAGTGGTCCTCAACACATTGTTATTGTTTTCTGGAAAGCAAACCTGAAGAGCACATTGTTACTACTATTTTGATTAGCACACAAAAAATAATTCATCGGTCAATTTACAATTTATTAATTATTATTTAATCAATTTAAAAAAGAAATATTTTGCTTTAAACGTGGAAGAATTTTGTTAAGTTTTCACTCTTTAATTGATTAATAAACATATACATATATATGCTAAAAGGGAAAAAAACGATAGCATTTTGCATCAAAATAATTATGACTGAGCGAACGATAATTTACTTTTTCAGTAGCTCTCAACGCAACATTGTTACTATTCTTCTGAAAGCAAACCAGAAGGGAACTCTTTATTCTGATTGAATTTTCTCAAAGGACGGTCAATCGAGTTCCCAAGTCCAGGAAGTCGCATAATTGATGCCACTAAGATTTTTCTTCTCTCGTTTTTCTTAAGTGGATTTTGAACTTCCCGAAGAAGACTTCATTGGGAGCTGCTGCATCGTTTTATTTTTTTATGCTAGGTGGAGAAAGGGGTAGGGGGAGAATTCCTCAAAGAAGCCGCAGGGTCGTTTTACTACTTCTTTTTTTTTTCTTCTGTTGCATGTTCTGAAAATAAAAGAATTGAAACGTTACGTGAATATACTGCACGATGATGCGATTCGATTTGATCTTTGAAGAATATGTTGTAACATCTTTACTTATTGCTTCGCTCGTATTACCATTTAAAATAATGCTTCTTTCTTTTTGTAACCTAAAATTAAATGTTTGAATAATTTTTTTTATGATTTTAATAATGTAAGTAAAAGAAATCAAAATATCTTTCAAAATAAAATAAAAAAAAATCACTTTTTTTCCTTTCCTTTTTTTTGTTTTTGTTTTCTCCCCATATTTTAAAGAATAAGATTTAAAAAAAAAATTAATTAAAAATTAGTATTTGCACAAAAATTTATAAAAATGTTACATTTCAATCATTTATTTACGCATTTTCAAAAAATTATCTTCTCTTTGTACTGATTAAAAGTGCAATATCAAACGAACACATTACAATACGACGATTCAATACACATTATTCAGTATTAGATGTTTAGGTATGTTTTAGAAGTAACATTCAGAATCACATCTGCCTATATAATTGCATAATAAAATGAGTCAATGCACCTGCAGTGGCTCGAATGAGAAGAAAAATTATTAAAATAAAATATTTTAAAAATTTTTATAATTTTTTTTTTATTTAATACAAATTTTTATTTAAAAAAATATTAAAAAGTCGGGAAACAAAATAATGAAAAGATATAATCTTGTCATGAGCTCATACGATTATATCCGCAAAAAAGGAGTGCTTTCTAATATTGTACTAATATAGCCAAGGCAAAAAATATCAATACAATAGTGTGAGGAGCTTCCCAAAAAATTGAAACGAAAATAGAACATATTGAGTACTTATTGAGTTACCTTTTTTGCGGGTCATATAAGAATGATGTTATTATACTAGTCTGGTTCATATATTATGTTTTCGATTATTTTTTCTATGTGTTTAATTAGTCTTATGTACGTATAAATAAACAGACCGAATAAAAGAAAAGACAGAAAATGATAACACAAAAACTGATTCGAAATTTATCTAAAANTAATTGCATAATAAAATGAGTCAATGCACCTGCAGTGGCTCGAATGAGAAAAAAAATTATTAAAATAAAATATTTTAAAAAATTTTATAAATTTTTGTTTTATTTAATACAATTTTTTATTTAAAAAAATATTAAAATGTCGGAAAACAAAATAATGAAAAAATATATTCTCGTTATCAGCTCATACGATTATATCCGCAAAAAAAGAAGTGCTTTCTAATATTGTACTAATATAGACAAAGCAAAAAATATCAAGTGTGAGGAGCATCCCAAAAAAATTGAAACGAAAATAGAACATATTAAGTAAAACCATATTAAGAACATATTGAGTTACCTTTTTTGCGGGTCATATATGAATGATGTTATTATATGAGTCAATGCACCTGCATTGGCTCATATTATGTTTTCGATTATTTTTTCTATGTGTTTAATTAGTCTTATGTACGTATAAATAAACAGACCGAATAAAAGAAAAGACAGAAAATGATAACACAAAAACTGATTCGAAATTTATCTGAAATGAGACATTTTTCTCTTCATCTTGAGATATGAGGTTGCATGGGAAGCAAAAAATGATTTGTTCCTTTGCCAATAATTTCCGTTAAACTAAACTATGCGGTAAAATAGAAGGAACTGAAAGAAAATGAATGCATTAATTAATAGTCACAGCAGAATGTCACTTAATTGTTTCTCTAAAAATGGGCAACCTTTCCATGCTTTTTTTAAGCATTACTTTGTACGTTATGAGAAAGAGAAGCGTTACATAACGTACGTTTAACGTTACATTCGTAGCGTAAGCGGCGAAACTTTATTAAAAGAGTGATAATTTTTTATTATGTATTTTACTTTATAATCTGCATTGAACAGCCAATTCAATTTTACGATTATCAATGTTCAACTACGCAGCCTTTCAATTTTAAACCCAACCCAAAAGACAAGAGAACTTCTGGATCAATTAATGAGACCAACAAGTCTCCATGGAGAATTTTTTTTTGTCGGAATGAACCCGCATTTGCGTTATATAAAGGGAAAAAAAAAGAAAGAAAGAAACCCACGATCAACCCGACGACAAGGGGGACCCACGATCGCTGAGGATATTTTTACGTCAGCACTGTGGTTGGTGCGTGATTTGAATCTGCTTGCTATCTCTGGGATTCGAACTTGGGCGCTCTATGCCCTGAGCCACAGCGGCTTTTTGTTAGTTTATATAAATGCATATAGATATTTAGTCCCCATGTCAGCTATTATAAGAGATATTGTAAAACAGCGATAAATACATAATAACAGACACATATAAAATGTTAACGTATATCTTTAAATAAAAATAAACATATAGTTTTTAAATGTTTATGCATGATTGTGTTCTCTCTGCCAAAATATCTATATAAAACAAATTTAAGTTCTGATATCTCTAGAAATGCTTGAAATAAAATAGAATATCAATAAATCCGATAGTTTTTAAAATTAGTTATGCATAGAATTTTTTTTTCTGTTATCAGTGTAAACAAATTTCAAAATGCATTTTTTATATTAGAAAAATATTCAAAATTTATTTACAATGCTTTTAACTGTATGTCATTTTATTTAATGCGGAATCATGTTATTAAGGTTATTGCAGCGCTTGTAGGGCCAAAGAAAAAATTAGGACATTTTTTAAAAAAAATCTGGACATTTTTTCGTACAACAGCAAATTAGAAAGAGACATTTATATATAGACATTTTTTATCTCAAGTACAATAAAATATACCGTTTTTTATTAATTGAGCACTCATAATAGTTTGACATCATTATTTTAGAAGATTTTAATGGTACTGTTGCATAAAAAAATACCAGTATCCATTCGCTAATTTTATCTCATACCAATATTTAATTAAAATTTGTTATTGAGTTCAAAACTTTATCAATATTTAAAAGTAGGTAAGTAATTTAAAAGTAGTCAAATAATTCAAAAGTAGGATTTCAATAATTTCAAAATTCGACTCCGCATTTGTGTTTTTAAAAGCAATTCCATAACTAAAAATTCTGCGATGCTGAAATATGCATAACATATTTCCTAACATTTTAAAAATCGAATTATTATCTTATTTAATACTTTTTCAATAAATAAAAGTCATTCATATAATCTTTTCATACCACAACCTTGAATTGAGTGCAGAATAAAATAATCTATTTTTA
Source organism: Parasteatoda tepidariorum (assembly GCF_043381705.1). NCBI lineage: Eukaryota > Metazoa > Arthropoda > Arachnida > Araneae > Theridiidae > Parasteatoda > Parasteatoda tepidariorum. The sequence continues at coordinate 1,573,120 of NC_092212.1, read as the reverse complement.
TAGAGATTCGAAAACCGACATCTGTTATAGGGTTGCTAATGTTTCTTTAAAATTCACTATTTTCAACGCTTTCTTTTCTGACAACACATTTGAACGCGTAAGGCCGAGAAAAAGAGCCTTCAATTTAATCCATTGATAGCCAATATGTGGATTCCTTAACTTTTCTTAGCGAAAACTATGCTAGCGTACACGTGACACTGGCATTTTTGATTTATTAGTGGACGAAGGTGCCCTGTGGGCCACACTATCGGAGCCATTTTCCAAATTTTATAATTTGATAATGTCTATTTATACTAAAAATTGAGATTAATCTTTGGAGCTCCACATAAATTTCAAAAATAAAACATTTTTATTTTATTTTAATTTGATTCGTTATTAAGCAATTTATGGTTTTTGTTAAATAATTCATGCTGCTTGCCGGTATCACTCCGGAATAAAATATGAACTATTGGAAATACATCAATCAACATCCTCTTCAATTTATGGTCAATATATCAGTCAACATCCTCTTCAATTTATGATTTATATATCAATCAACATCCTCTTCAATTTATGGTTAATATATCAATCAATATCCTCTTCAATTTATGATTTATATATCAATCAATATCCTCTTCAATTTACGGTTATTATGTCAATCAACATAGTCTTCAATTTATGGTTAATATATTAATCAACATCCTCTTCAATTTATGATTTATATATCAATCAGCATCTGTTATATCTTATTTTTGAATAGAGAAAAAAAAAGTAGATTTAAGGAATCAAGAATGATTTTTCAAAAANCATCAACAAATAGTAATTTCTTCATGCACCAAAACTACTCAAAACAGATATGATTATTTCACTGCTGATTGGAATTGTTCATTTTTAAAATTATATATAGGAGAAAAATTTTTCTTTTTCTACTTTTTTTTAATTAAATTTGATTGCATTTAAATTTTGATTTAAATTTAAAGTAATTCAGAATATAATAAATTAGTATTGGTCTCTAATGCAATACTTCACTTTAGATGCACAGAAAAAAATGTTAGATTTATCAAATTTTTGTTTTACATTTTAGCATTCATTCTATTATAAAATTTCTTTTGTTTTCAAAAAAGAAACAGGAAAAATGTTTTTTAGCGAAATGGTGTCATTCAACAAAAAAGACAAGTTTTAATATTTAATCGATTGAAAAATATTAGTCGGATGCAACTTAATTTTGTCTTCACGCGTTTTGTAATATAAGACGCAATAGATTTTATTTAGCATTTACATAAGCGTAAATATATATTTTTAAAGAAAAGTACTCGAAAGTTGAAACATTTTATAATTATAAAAAAAACATCATTTAAAATTATGAATGATGCTGGCGAATTGTATAAAAGCAAAAAAATAATGTTCTCTATAATCGTATACTTAATTTAAATGAATAAGCAAAAACTTTTGACATTTGTAAGAGGAAGAAAGTTTGCACAAATTATTGACTAATTACAAAGCAATTTCAGATGTAATAAATAGACCTTCGTTTGTTTTTATCTCAGTTTATGCCCTTCGTTTCTAGACTCGTTTATCGTCATACATTTCACCCAGAATTGGATGGCCGTAGTGAAAATATTAATTCATAACTGATTAATTTGTCATTCTATTTGTCACGAGATAATTTACGCTCTCAACAAAGCACTATTTTAATTGTTATCGTTCCGAACTAGGTTACACAGAATTATTTATAGTTTGAAAGTGAGATGTGACGTAAATTATGTAATCGTCTGCGTTTGTTTATCAGCAAACATAATGAAAACGATAATATTGTTATTAAATGCTTACAATGACTTTATTTTTGTGGAAGGGCTTTTGTGTTGGTAACACACTATAAACAAATTGTTGTTTTGTATTGATGCCACCTTGAGTTTTTGATTAAGCAGTTTTCTTATCTATAAAACNAAAATATAGATTAAAAAAAAATGAGATTATTTAAATTAAAACGCGGTGCCCAAAAAGAATTAAATAAAATTGTGCCCATAAATAACTAACAAAAATAACTTAAACATACCATCATAACACATCTTCTTCAATTTATGGCTAATACATCATCAACAAATAGTAATTTCTTCATGCACCAAAACTACTCAAAACAGATATGATTATTTCACTGCTGATTGGAATTGTTCATTTTTAAAATTATATAAAGGAGAAAAATCGTCATTAGTGAAACTATTAAACTGCAACCTCAAGATTTGTTACTACATTTAATGAAAATAATAAATTAGCTCATAAACTCCTGAATTGATAAAAAAAAAATGAGAATGCAAAATTGTTATTTGAGCTTTTTTTCTTCATGGAATGACTGTATTCCCAAAACGTTAAAAGCATGGATTCATGCGGGATATTGCTTAAACCTTATGTTATAGTATATATAGTTATATTATAATTAGTGGATGCCTAGGTTTGGACTATTGAATTTTGCTATTTTTGATGGAATTAATAATTAAAATAAAAAGATGATGGATCAAAAATTCAAATCTTTTGATTTCTCAAATAGATTATTTTAAAATTTACGTTTGTATTTTAATTGAAAATAAGATGTTTTGAACACCCACAAAGTTTGGGTGCATTAGGACAAAATTTTATAAGAAAATGGGCAAAAAATTTTTTTATCAGAATTTCAGGACGACCCCAATATTTTTAAACTTAAACCCTGGTATTATTAACATTAAAGCTGTATGTTTAAATGAATGAAAAAAAAGTAGTTAGTTCTTTATTAAATCATTAGTATGCTCTAAAACTTACTTTTATTGTTTTATATGAAACTTTTTGTCATTTTCATTATTTTCATCGAATCATTATTTTGAAATATTTTTTATTTATTATTAAAATAAAATATATATTTGTATTAATTCAAACGAGCAAAAAAAAAAACAATAAATATTTTTATAAAATTTAATTAATAACGTTATAAATTGATAAATTGCATGCATTAAAATAATAATAGTAATTAAATAATGCTTAAATTAGATATTTTTCAGTTGGGACTTAAAATATTATTTTACATTTTGTTATAAAATCCCCCGATTTAAACCAAAAATAATATAGTTTAAACAAACGAAACCTGGAATTTTCAGGGTTTTCAAGTATAAAAAAACTTTTTTTGCCGTCCCTGTTTAATATTATATTCAACTTTATACAATTACTATTTGTGCTATTTGAATATTATTCAAAGTTACTCTATAAAATGCGTAATACTATTTCAACTTTTATATAATAACTTTATATATTTATTTTGAATACATATAACTTTATATTTGAATTTTAAATTTTTCGTATGATTTTTAAAAAATTTGTATTAATTAAAAATGCTATGTTTTCCTCGGCATTTTTCTTTTTTTACTTTTTTTAATTAAATTTGATTTCATTTAAAGTTTGATTTAAATTTAAAGTAATTCATAATATAATAAATAAGTATTGATCTCTAATGCAATACTTCACTTTAGATACACAGAAAAAAAAATGTTAGACTTATCAAATTTTTGTTTTACATTTTATCATTCATGTATATCTGTTATAAAATTTCTTTTTTTTTAAAAAAAGAAAGAAGAAAAAAATGTTTTTTAGCGAAATGGTGTCATTCAACAAAAAAGACAAGTTTTAATATTTAATAGATTGAAAAATATTAGTCGGATGCAACTTAATTTTGTCTTCACGCGTTTTGTAATATAAAACGCAATAGATTTTATTTAGCATTCACATAAGCGTAAATATATTTTTTTAAAGAAAAGTACTCGAAAGTTGAAACATTTTATAATTATAAAAAAAACATCATTTAAAATTATGAATGATGCTGGCGAATTGTATAAAAGCAAAAAAATAATGTTCTCTATAATCGTATACTTAATTTAAATGAATAAGCAAAAACTTTTGACATTTGTAAGAGGAAGAAAGTTTGCACAATTTGCGAGCTCCAAATTATTGACTAATTACAAAGCAATTTCAGATGTAATAAATAGACCTTCGTTTGTTTTTATCTCAGTTTATGCCCTTCGTTTCTAGACTCGTTTATCGTCATACATTTCACCCAGAATTGGATGGCCGTAGTGAAAATATTAATTCATAACTGATTAATTTGTCATTCTATTTGTCACGAGATAATTTACGCTCTCAACAAAGCACTATTTTAATTGTTATCGTTCCGAACTAGGTTACACAGAATTATTTATAGTTTGAAAGTGAGATGTGACGTAAATTATGTAATCGTCTGCGTTTGTTTATCAGCAAACATAATGAAAACGATAATATTGTTATTAAATGCTTACAATGACTTTATTTTTGTGGAAAGGCTTTTGTGTTGGTAACACACTATAAACAAATTGTTGTTTTGTATTGATGCCACCTTGAGTTTTTGATTAAGCAGTTTTCTTATCTATAAAACTTGAACCTCGAGGGAGTGACAAAGCACTATTAGATGAATGCGTAATGAAATGTCGAATTTTTATTTCAATGCATTAAACTGCATATCATTCTTCAAAAGCTATCAATTTAATCAAAATAGGCTCCATTTGCTTCAATACACTTTTCCCATCGAGATTTTAATGCATAGATGCCTGCCTTCATGATCGTTGGAAACCAATAAACTCGATGGAATGTTTTAGTCTGTGTTCATTTTCATAGTGCTTAGTCAGTAAAAACTATTCTGAGTGTTTATAAAAAAAATAAAAGCCATTTGGTATAAAATCCGACATATAAGCTGGGTGCAACAAAATTACATCGAAAAATTGCTCTTCAATGGTATTTGGTTAGTAATGATGAGCATACGTTCAATCGATCCATGTCCTTTGTTCCCCCACCTTGCCAACGTCAGAAGGGTGTCGCAATGTTCATTCTGGTGACAAATTTTCTTGCTGATACAGTTGGATTTGTTTCTACCAATGCTTTCCGAACATGTTTCACTGCCGATTTGAATCTTCCTCGCTTTAGAAGGGGGACCGAGGTTTCTCTAACACAGCCCTTTTTGATCGCTATTTCCTTGGTTAATGTAGTTTGTAACTTTAGTTACATTATTATACTTATTTAAAAATTCAAAATAAAGAACAAATAGGAACAATTTTAGAAACAATATTTTTTTGAGATTTGACTCTGGTAATGGGCAGCAGGACTATAATGCTAAGCATAACTAAAACAGAACACTCATATGTAAAGAAAATCCGACATTTCATAAGAATCAACATGAAGACCTTCATCTCATTCTGACTCCTATCCCTTCTTTTTCATTGCTTCCTCTATTATAAAATCTCATTGCATAAATATACTTTTTTTTTTTCTCTTCAGATTTTGATTACACCTTTATAAATTAAACAACAAAAGCATTAAAATTTTGATGTGCTTTTCTCATCACATTTTTTTAAACAGTAACAAATTGTTCAAGTGTAATGTTTTTGTTTAATTGAATGTTCGTTTTTACTCTTTAGACGGAGTTAACTTGCGAAGGCAAAATGCAGGAAAGGCAAAACTTCAGTCTATTTCTTTAGGTTATTCCTATCTTTCACGTAATTGACTGATAAGTTAGCATAGGTAGAAATATATAAGTAGGCATAGATGGAGTGCTTTGAAAACTTCTTCTGGTTCAGACTTGCTCATTTAAAACCACAATTTTTTGACTAATTTGTCTTCACACATGTCTGTACTTTGAGGTTTAATTTTTTAGACGAAGAATATCATCGCGCAGAACATCAAGAACTTTTTCAACCAAACTAAATATATATGAAACTAAATTTAACTTTTAAAACTGAGAGTTCTTGAAAGCATAGCCTGAATTCATTTTCTAAAGATACAAAAGTCTCTACATTAAAAAGTTTACTTAATCTGAATCTTTTGAAATGACGAAATTCCCCCGGTTGCGAATTACTGCTCTATGAATTGTATACACAATTTCAAGAATTTATTCATTAAGTGTGCGTCAGTTAATCAGTGTGTGTCAGAGAGTTCTATATCCTTTAAGATATACAGTGGTTGGACAAAATTATGGAAACACTTCAAAAATAACTGAAGGCAAACGATTTTAGCAGAAAATGTTTCGGAAGATTTTACATTGCAAATAAAACTTGAAAGATCGTGCCTGAAGCTTTAAGATAGGGTGTTCTTTTTACCTATGCAAAATTTGCATCTATCAAAGAGAGGCTAGAAATTAAAAAGTTTTTTCCCCCCATTTTTTATACCACTCTATTTAAAAATCTTCCTATATAAATTATACAATTTTATTAAGTGATTTCAAATTGCTTGTATTAAAACTAGGAAAAAAGTTTTTATCTTCTTCTGCTCATGGTGGCTCTATTTGAACTTTGGATAGGTCAATATGACACCATTTCTAAAAGATTGGAGAGTTCTGCCGTCAAAATCTTTTAATACATTTGTTGCTGAAAGAAATATTTTCATGAAGAGTTAGAATGGAAGCGTTCGCATAATTTTATTCAACTCTTGTTTCTGCATTTGATGAACCTCTGCACCACTTTCCTGGAAACCCACCCCCTTCTAAGTTTCTGACTCTTTGGCAATCCTGGAGTCAGTATCTAAAATAGTTGCTGGAAAAGAATCCAAATACAATAGAGTTCCGATTATTCAAGTTTTCGCTTTAACCGAGTTATCTAATAATTCAATGCTATTTTTTTAGTTCTAGTTTATTTTTTATTTTTGAAACTACCACCGAAAAAAAAAATCTGAATTTTGTCTTCCAAACACTCAGGAAAAGAAGTTGACGGACAACTAGAGACGACCGATGAAATGATCGTTAATATCGTCAATAATAAAACTAAATCTAGCGAAGATTATGAAGACAGTGACGATGAAAATCAAATTATTAAAATCACTCATATAGATGGACTAAAAGCTATCGGAAGTGCTATTAAATGTATACAACAACAAGAAGAGGCGATACCTGTCTTCCTGTTAACCCTAAAAAATGACAAAAAATAGTTGCAGAAAAGTGCCAAAGTAATGTAAAACAAAAGACAATTAAGAGCTTTTTTAAGTATAAACTCTCGTAACGTATGCTCTCTAGTGCGACGTAAATAAAGTACCTACCTACCCAGAAGACAATGGAAATCTTGGATCAAGTATTGGGAGAAATTTGCCTTCGTGGAGAACTTTCTGATGGCACTAACCCGCATTCGCGTCACATGAGGACGAGAACCTCGCACGGTTAGCTTGATGTCAAGGGAACTCTAACCCATAGTCCGTCTACCACTGAGAATATTTTTAAGTCAGCACTCTGGTCGGTGCAAGCCGGATGGGGAATTCGTATCGACTAGTCATTGCTGGGATTCGAACCCGGTTCACCTCTTTGGAAGGCGAACTCTCTATCCCCTGAGCCATCGCAGCTGTGTGGACGGGCATTTTCGCGGAGAAGGATCACTTGTTGCGTAAGAAGGCTTTTGATTTCGTCAGAATACATTACTCTCACCATCCGCTATCGGAAATCGTACAACCGCACGTTATTCCGATCTATGTACTTTCGATCAGTTTCCTCTACCAGGAGAAGCTTTCACTGTTGAATGCAGTGACGCTGTTATAGCTGTGAAGTCATTCCAACGTGTAAAATTTTCATTTAGGTAAACCTTTTACGTTGTTCCATCTATGTGCTTCAGAACTTTTTTCCTACTACATGGAAACAGCTACATTATGTTTCTTATCACTTATTCGGGTGACCCATATTCGGGTGGCATCAAATTTTCTGATCGGGCCGCCTCACCCCTATTCGGGTGACAGCGAAGTTTTTGATAGGGCCACCTCACCCGTATTGGTAGGGTGACGCTTATTTGACTGCTTGTGAAGGACATTCGTATGTATTTGATAAGATATTTCACAGAAAGTAACAAAACTATGAATTGTTATAAAAGTAATACAAAAATGATTTATTAAGATAATTATTGCGAGCCTCTTTTCTTATTGACTGCTATTTGACTCTCTGAGAAATAAGTTTCTTTCTTGTCAAAATTTCAACGAATTAGGGTAAAGATTTTAAATCCTCGTCAAAGATTCAAACTGATCGTGTAAAGTGGCGAGGCAACGGGCACAAATAAACATGGAAACGAACGGATATTCTTGTGACCACCAGAGACTCGCGTTATTAAAATATCGGTGGGAGTACGTAGCAGAATACGCTACGTACAGCGGTACTCATGATCTGAAGAAGATTTCACAGTAAACGCGCGTGGCAGTCAACGTGTTAAGTTTTGTATGCACTTTTTTGTGGCTTAATTTTGACCTAAAATACATTTTCGTGAGAAAAAAAAGTGATTTCTTCATTCAACATCGCTGAAACATAACATTAGGAGTGGTGAAATAATTATGCAAAGCACACAAATTATTATCAGAGTAATTTGGATAAAAGATTCCATGTTCGTGTCACTTGAAAGCAATCAATAGATAGATTTTATAGGCGAAACAAAATTATTAAGGATTCAAAGGTGTACTAAACAATTCTTTTTTAAAACATTAGAGAATTATAATTGAATTGAAATGGTACTGTCGTGGTCGGCCATTAAGGCAGAAATGGTGTGATTTTTTTTCCAGTGGCGCCATCTATGGCCAAGAATTCAACTTCAGCCACACCCGTTTATAGGGGGGACCCATTCAAACATACAATTATTCATCCACAAATCGTTATTTTGACCTGAATCAGAGAACGATCCAACTCCCATTCAGTACCCTCCCCCCCAGAGGTATTGATTTGATATGGGAACATAGAGGATTTTGTGACCCGACAGATTTAATGTGCACACATCACCATTTACTACACGGGAAGTCTTTGGTCTGCGGGGATCGAATTCAAGACCTGTTGGACACGAGTCCAACAGCCTACCAACCAGACTATCCCGGCCCATTCAATTAAAGTAGAAAAGTAATTTAAAATTTACCGGAAGAAACATAAGTTCCTTACGGAAATTCTTCAGAGGACATCTTCTGTTAATGTTTCAGACAAATGGCACTCTGCGCAATGATATATTATTAATTAATATTCAGATTCCATTCATTGTTACGCAAACATAATTTTTTGTTATCATTAATATCTATATTTTTCAGTTATAAAGCGTTTTGATATAACTTATGCAATCCACTCGTCTGATATTGATTAACAAATTTCGCATTCAAAATTGAATAATTGAATGAAAACTCAAAGTTATCGTATTTCCCATCCTGCATACATTTATGTTGAAGCTTTTCTGTAACTATTTAAAACAAAAATGTTATTCATGTCTTTATTTGTTCTTTTCTATTTCAATTAAATTACAGTTCTTCAATTTTTATATATTTGAAGGCAAATTTTGAGCTTTATGCTGCTCTAGTGCTTTTCCATTTGATTTTGTTATAGTGTTCCTCATCTTCTGACTCATTTTTATATATATATTGAAGTGTATCCGTTAAACGAGGCTAGGTTAAAGATTGTTAGAAGAATTGCAGTTTCTGAATTTATTTAAATGAAATGACCTTCTTTTCTTTCAAAAAGGGAGAAAAAAATGGTCTCTTCTCCAAACAAAGAAATAAACATATTTGCCACGCACTTCACTTTCACGATATTTTACCGCCAAAGCGAATTTCGCGCCCATCATTAGGAAAAGTGGCGCGAAAAAGGTGTTTGTTGCCGTGACAGCTAGGACGCCCACAACCCCTCTTCCTTGATTTCGAGTGACATTAGAAGGACAAATGTTGATTCCAAATTGTTTCTTTCTTTTCAATATTTCCGCTCTTGACATTGCCATTGCTATTTAGGAAATGTTGAAAGATTAAAGAATTTTAATGAGTTGTAGATTCTTAATAACTTTGCATCGTCAACAATTTAATGTTTGAGCATGAACTAAAGACTTTAATTTTTTTAATTAAATTTAAATTTGGCATTTAATTTTTTATAATCCTCTTTTAATGTAAACAGTGGTGGGATATGAAATCGTGAAAAATTAGTTCTATATTCATCTATTTTTGTTAATTTAATTTTATTATAAACTGTGCTGGGATTTGTGGAAATTAAAAGTTAGTTCATGAATGCTTATCCGCTATAAGCGGGGGAACTTAAAAAATAGCTTTTATATGTTCATGCGCTTATATTAGAAACAACGGTAGGATATGAAAAAATTAGCGCTGTACTGCTAAAATTATATGCAAATGGAGCAGCCATAGACATGTTCGGGGCTCGCGCTAAGGATTTCTAACGATTAGCCAGTAAATTAGCAAAATATCAAAAATATATGCCAATTCTCGATAGTCTTCGCCAAATGCAAATCTTAGAGCCATTTTAATGATTCATTTTTTCCCCATAGAAAACTATTTTACAGTAGCGTGTTTCAGGCTTATATTATTTGGATCCAATTCTAACGGGTTATGCGGCTCAATTATCGAAAATGACTATAATCGAATAAAAAAAAAAGACATTTGTTTAGAAAAATTCATTTTGATGCTGGAGTTAAATATATATTTTTCTTTCCAGTGGAAAAAATGAGTCACCTATACTTTCGCCAAAACACAATTTTATTCTCTGAATTTGCGATTCTATAGCATTTGGCATGATGGCGAAGACTTAGTGCTGCCCCGGCATATTGTTGCCTAAAAAGGCATTCAAAGCACACACATTGTGAACAAAGTGTTATGTTTGGAACTTTCGAGCTCTTATATTTCCTTTTGCTGTGGTATAGCGCCATCTGATGGTATAACAAAACCTTATGATCTAATTAACAGAAATTTGAAGTTAGGATCCGTTCAGTAGAACCTTTTGCTTAAAATCGTTCTTTTAGTAAGAACAATCTGCGTATAAAAATTTATATTCCGCGCTTCAATGAATCTCAAAAATATAACACAAAACAAATATAATATCGAGAATGGATCCAAAACTCTTAATAAAGTAATCCTGCATAAAATCAATTTTTGTAAACAGACAGAGTAATCTTTCCGAATATTTGGGAAAGCTTTATTCTATATTGAAGATCCTATCCAATGGTCAATGCGCATGACTTAACACACAGAATAGAGAGGTCATTATTCTGGTACTTTACAAAACACTAGATCCGGGGTTCAAGGTTACTTTTTTAAGTAAAAATGTGTTTTGGGTATAATTCAGTGCTAAAAAGTTATGACGTTTTGATTTGATAACAAGAGTCGAAGAATATTGTGTCGGAAAAAATAAAGTCCGATTGATTCCGGTTTGTTAAAAATTAGGATTAAAAAGGGAGTAAAAAATGATCTTATGGAAAGTTTTAGATAAATATTTATAATTATGTGAACAAAAATATTATTCAAATGAGTATTATGACTGTTATTTAAATTATAAGAAACTCTATGAATCACGATTGAATGTTTTTGAATATATGTTTGATAAAATGACTGAAAAAAGAAAACTCACGTGAAATTGGTGAAACTATTGAAATATTTGGATTAAAGAATGAATTGTTAACAAGTAACCTTTTAATTTATGAATTTTGAAAACAAATTAATTTAAGCTACTCTTTATCATTTAGTAAATTATTCAAGGTATCGTTTGTAATAGTTTATGAATATATTTTCAACTGAACTCTTTCTAATGAAATGACACATTTTCGATTCCCAAAGACTGCTAGTTGATACGAATTCTGCTCCAGGCTCGCACCGACCACAGTGACGTAAAATATCCTCAGTGTTAGGACGTGAATTTAAAATCTCCCTGCTGGCGGGCTGCATCGTCTAATATAATAATGTATCGTCTAATTTATCGTATCGTCGAATTAATATTATATATCGTCGAATTTAACCAATTGATACACGAATATAAATAAGTGCAAGTCGTGTAAAAATGAGAAACCTGATAATTAAGATTTTCATTGAATCTTATAGCGCGTCTAATAATTAGGCCAGGGACTGTACGTATATATATATATATATATATATAATACCTGAATAAAAACAAGAAAACACGAAGAAAGTTAAGAAAAACAATAAGTTTCA
>NC_092212.1:1554390-1558891 GCF_043381705.1 Parasteatoda tepidariorum | reverse complement strand
ACAAATGAAAATCATTTTCGGGCATTGGACTCTATGCATACTTTGTTGGTTGACTTAACAGTCAGAAAAATGAATAAACAAACAAAAATATCGGATTTTTTTCAATAAAAATGTTTTTTTAAGGTAAGTTTACAATCTTATGTTCTGTATTTATATCCATTGTTTTTAATGCTTAACCGTAATAAACACTTTGCAAATTAATTTTTTCGATAATATATAAATATATTTACAGTTAATGAATATATAACATTAAATTTCAAAAAATATTATTGCGTCCCAGAATTATGTGGGCCCTCGATATAACAATATATCCCTCTACAACAATATTCTTATTTGGTCCGCAAAATATTGTTGTAGCGAGGTTTTACTGTATTTCATTTTACTTTTGTTTTTTTATTAGTATTCAATGTGACAAAAAAATTAAATTGCTTAATTTAATTTGTCGAATTTCAGTTACATATGTTTTTATTATATAATTTGCTTTTTGTCTGATTGTAACTAAAATATTTTGTCAGTTGACAGTATTATAGTTAATTGAGCAATTACTTGCAATGGGTTTTGCTTTTGAAATATTACTCAGCATCAATTTATTAATATTACATGTTTTGATTTGGTTGCCATATTTTAAAGTTATTTTTATTAGGTTTTAATTGTTTTCAGTTTAAAATTTAAATTACTGGGGGGGGGGACATGAAGCACCATATAGGGAGCGTCCGGCATCCTATAAGATCAACAATGATTTGAGTTAGTAGGGGTAAAAATTTACTCGAGGGTGCCCCTTGGCGAAATTGGCGACTTATGTTTGGCGCCATTCCTGTTTGCGCGGAACACCGTGGTAACAGGAATAAGTGCCAAAATATAATGATATTTCAATAAAACATTGGAAAATTTCAACAAAACATCGGACAAAACTTTATAAAATTGCAATGAACCCGATATGAGCAAAATTAATAAACCCTAGAAAATGCATTTTGAATCGAAACAAAAATTAATGAAGTAAGTACAGAAAGAAAAGGAAAAGAACAACTCACTTCTTCTTTAAGCTCGCATATCCTCAGATTTAGGGGCACCGAATTCTCTAATAGTAGTTAGATACTGTCTAAATTTATCATGAATAGAATCTGTGTACCTCCATCGTCACTTAAATTCGGCGAAATACGAATCGAAAATGGCGGGTGTGGTACCGGACTGGCGATGACATTTTTTCCCCTTATGACATTAGTCCCTTTTGTATGACTGCCAACATACCTTCTATCTTATTGACCAGAAGAAAAAGTAACCTTACCAGCCGGTATCCAACGTAGAACTAGCCGACTTCTGAAATCACATATACAGTTGAACATTTAAAAATTGGTTGAACATTTAAAAGCTGGGCGATTGGGTTTCAACATCGCCCAGCTTGGTGATCAACCGCGATTACAACTTGTCGAGAATCAATGGACGCACTCAAATATAGTCAACCCGAGTTAGGCTCTGTCACGTATGCTTCGATTACGGAGATTAATCTCCGGCTAATGCCTTATAGTATTTTGTTAAATAATATTGCTTCCTCGCTTTATATAAGTTTATATTATTGTTTGTATTAAAATTGCTTGAAACTTTCCGAGATATTCTCCTAAGATATTCACGGCGATTCATTTTTTATAAAAGATAAGTATTTTAAAGTAAACTCTGTTCAATATATTTCACACATTCAATACAAAATAAAAATCGCATCAAGATTTAGCTGGTAAGTTTAGTTGTAACATTTCTTCAGACAGCATTATTAAAAATCATTACCTTTACACACACATGCGTTCTCAATTTTGATTGGCTGTTTTGTGCGTTACTAACCAGAATTTTTCTGTGATTGGCTATGTGTTATCATTCCACTCTCTTCTTATATATAAAAATATATATATATAATATTATTATTTCTTAACTTAAAAATAAGAGCATAAAAAAATTCAACCTAATTTGGAAGTGTTTTTTCCCCCATTTATCCTTCCAATTGTAGGGGGGGGGTCCGCACACGTGTGTAACCTCATTTTTATTAAAATGGAATGTTATTTTTAATTGAATGAAAGAATTTTTCTGTGAATACGTTGGTTAGCGTAATTTACAGAAAAATTCTTTGTGATGCATTATTATGTGTGTGTAAAATGAAAAATAGAAAATTGGCGACCTTCATGGAGCAGATTAAGATGTAAAAACAGCTGCTTTTTTCAATCATTAGACGTCAATGACAGACAGAGAGTTTTTTTTAAGTTCCTTTTAAGCCCTATGGCAGAATTTTTTTCGTGCTGTCTGCGACATAATTCTCTAGCACTAATATCTTTCTGCAAGACACTTTTATTACAACGCACAAAATAATTCATTCTTCGCATTTTGTATATAATCATCACAATAAAAAAATAATTAAAAATCATGAAATTCGCTTAGTAGTCATTGCCGAAAAAAAGATCGACGACGAAATCACGTAAATACTCAAATGCACGATTCGAATTTTCCATATTGTTTGATAGATATCGGGATATTTAAAAACCACGTGAAAATCAATAACTGCCGAAAATATGTACAATCGAAATATTACATCGATTTACGATAGAATCGGCGTAAATTGAGAGCCTCAAAAAGTGATTACCTAAATGAATGATTTAAATATTAGGTGTCAATTTCTGAACTAAAGAAAAATCTTTCTGCAAGAACTATGTAACGTTCTGCGACAATGTTGCCGTGTCGCTGCGATTTTGCCCCGAGGCTTTTAAGGTCCTTTAAATCTTTTTGGTATTCCATAATATTTGTCATGGTACATTTACATATAATAGGAAGAACTACATCTCTAATAAAATTAAAGTTATAGACAAGTTTTTCTTCGTTCTTGTTTCAACAGATAAATTTGCTTATATTCCCCCCCCCCTTAAGTTTCAACTGGTTAACTCAAATATTCAAGTTGCTTACATAAGAGGCAAACTTTTTATCAAGTTACTAATTCACTTAGGAAATTTTTTCTTTAAAAAATCATATTTTCAATTGAATTCGTTGAATTTATTGTTTTTTAAGGATACTAAGGAAGTTGTTTTAATTCACCTTTTCTAAAAAAAAAAATCTAAAGAAAAAGATGAACTAGATATAAGGATAAAATATAAAGAAATTTCTATTCTAAATTACACTTAAATCACGTAAAAAACTGAAAGGCGGTTCCTTGGGGTATTCATCCACTTTTCCTGTACTATGCCTGATTCTTTATCTCCTTACGAGATCATCGCCAACAAAACCAATTATTTTTATTTTTTGAAATGCCGGATGTTATTTAGGCAAAGTATGAAATAATCGTCCTGATGAGGTTATTATATAAATGATGTGCATGTTACTGTGAATGACCGAAACTTTCACCGGTGAATGTTGACAATCAAGTTAGTCGCTTTGGTGAATGTCCGACATATTTATTATATCCGATTTGATATTAATTTATTCGTAGATAAAATTACATTTAATCGATATTTTAATACTTACTGACGATAGATTAGAAGAAACATCAGTGTTTGGAGTATCGGGCAAATATATACCGGATAGTGGCCCTTGATCTCAAAAAAACATCAGTGTAGGGTATACCAGGCAAATGTATACCGGGCAGTGGCACTTGACCTTAAAAAATATCAGTGTAGGGTATACCGGGCAGTGGCACTTGACATTAAAAAAGCATCAATGTAGGGTATACCGGGCAAATGTATACCGGGCAATGGCATTTGACCTTAAAAAACATCAATGTAGGATATACCGGGCAACAGCACCTAACCAGACCTAGTATGACTAGACCTTTCGTAAATGTCCGAAATATATACTAGATCTAGTGCCACTTTTGCTATAGCTTAAATATTTAAAAGAAAATTAAACAAAGCGCTTGAATCAATTTTAAACTGATAACGAAATTATTGCTTTAAAATTAAAAAAATAATAATAAAAACTGCGCCAGATAAGAGTAATTGAAGTAGTTGCTTTATACAGCGCATGTGCGGGAAAAAATTAAAAAAAAAATTATCCAGGTGCATCTAAAAGTGGATGAATATCCCAAGACACCCTGTGGCTGTGTGTGACCAGGGATGAGATTAGCCAAAAGGCAAAAAAGCTGAATTTCCACGATAGTAAATTTTACGCAAGCGCAACCCTTTAATAATAAAATCCAGACAGTTTAAGGTAATAAATAATGTGTTGACATACAATTGTGTACTAATCTATTATTATATAAATGATTACATTGCTACTTAACATTTAGTGAAAATAAAAATTACCAATTGAAAAAATAAAGCTGGAAATTATATTTTTCCTCAGTTCACATAAAAGACAATTATTACTTGAAAAACTACCTGGTTTAGCAAATTAAAACTACTGAGAATATACATTAATATTTCATTTCTTTTAATAAATACTGTTATGTGATTTATAGCAAATATATCAGTAATATTACTTTTTAAATTATATTGGGAAAAAAAACTTTAACAATGGACCGAATCATTATGTT